>NW_008687429.1:0-116889 GCF_000695815.1 Acanthisitta chloris | reverse complement strand
TATGACTTATGCACACAAAATGTTGATAAGAAGCATCATGTAAGGGTCAGAATCTACCACCACTGCTCATGCAAAAAATAAATCATTCAGTGAAGCATATCATTATCTTTTAGAAAAACTGCCTGTTAAAATTTATTTTAGTACATTTCCTATACAAACTAATATGGAGTCATTCATTTTTTGTTGAAAAGTAGAAATCACCCCTATTTAAATTAATCAAAATGTCCTACATTTGATATATATAACCGGAAATCCATTTTGTACTCAGCCAGAATGAGAAAAGTTGGGACTGTGACCAAGTCCTACCCAGAGATTCCACTTTTTACTCACTCACTGCGTGAGTGGTTGGATGTACCTTCCATTTCTGTGCCTCTGTAACATCCTCTGTAACACTTTGCATGTAAAGAGGACACAGCAGCATATTGCAATTGGAAATCCATTTAAAATTCTGAAGTTTGCAGACAAGGGATCTGAAAGTGCCATACAAAAATATGCTCACATCCGTCTGATTGCATAAACAGGAACAGTCATAGGGTTGCAAAGAGAGAAGCTGCTAGAACTGAAGCTCCCCAGAATGCTGTGCACACACATCACAAGCCTCTCACTATCTCAAAATCTGGATTGGAAAACCTGGGCTCTGTCCCTTCAGGGAATCTGAGCCAGCACTATCAAGAAGGGACCTGTACTTCACATCATGTCAGAAACAACGACGAACAGATTTCAGAAGAGGGCTGAGAATGCACAACTCCTCCTCAATTAAATGAAAACTTTAAGTGAAAGTGATTTCTCAGTCCCCTTTCCTTCATCGTTTTTCTTCTGAAATCAAATCAGCAATTTTGGTGCCTGACTCCAGGAACTTCACTGCATTTTAAATGTCCTTTTTTTGCCTCTCTCTGTTTGTTATTTTCATAATAACAAACATGAGATGTGAGCTCCAGCTTTAACTAGCAAACAATCTGATAATCATAAGCAAAGAGAGGAGGAAACAGTTCATCTGATTTGCTTTAAATCCTCTGCTAACCATTCTTTTCTAAAAGACAGTGTATGCTGAATGCTCCAGGAAATCAAAATGAAGGCTCAGAGTGGAAGGACCCCACTCTGCTCACATATTCCAGCAAAGAACCTACAAAACCTAAAGCTCATGTTCCTCAGAACTTGAACAAGACTAACTTCAGTATCACTTTAAACAATTCAAGGCAAAAGGAACATAAACAGTCTCTGCTTCCATGTTGTATGTGGCAAGCAATTTTCATTAGCATTTAATAAATAGTTTCCCTTTTCTCCCATCTTTTAATTAAATTTTTTAATTTAAAAATATTAAGTGATTAATCTGGGAAAGAAAAGTAAAATCAAAGATACTAGATAAGCATGCTAGGTGAGAATTTATTTAGGAAAAGAATTTTATGGACCTTTCAATGTATAGGGACCCAGGGAAAGCCCTCAGGCCAAAGTTAAAAGAACATCCAATTTCATGCTCTAAATAATTTTACACTCTTTGTATAGGCACATCTATGCACAAGCCAGGAAATTCCATAGACCTGTAAATATTTCTGATGTGTAATAATAAGAACTATGCATATAGTAGCACTACATATCTTATGACAATAACAAGAACAACTCCCACTTGGAAGTGGGAGGTCAGAAACCCACTTTGATCTGTACAGCAAGCATCAGTTTGTATACACACACATAGATGGAGCAGTTTGGAAGTAGCATGTGTACTGTCTTCTGTGAGGACAGATGGAAAAGCTGAAGCAGCAAGACACAGTATGTGTAAATGTGGGTAAGATGGGGTTTTCTCTTTCAAAGTCTATACTTTTGCAGCATTTGGTTGAAATCCTGATGAATCTATGACCTCAGGACCTGGTAAAACTAACTGCTCTTTTATTTTTAACTGAGGAAATACATATGAAATTTTTCAGTTGTGTAGACTAAGGCACTTGAAGATATTGTTTAGAGCATATTATTTAGCAATTCTTATTATATGCCCCACAAATTTGATAATATGAACAAACTAAAAAAAAAGACAAAAAGTTCTGGTAGGGGTTCAAGAAAGCACTTCTGCACAGAAATTCATCATTGACTTTGGTAGGAATGAAGCCCAGAGTTTGAATTATGATTGGAATCAAGACAGATGCAGAGTCTCATATGTAACTATGTTACAGATCTCTAACCCCCAGCAACAAGCACAAATAGGAAGTGGGGACTGACTGTCAGCTCTGCTGGCTCAGGAAGTCATGTGAGCCTTTTCTGTACCTTCATTTGCTGCATGTAGACCACATCCAGTGTGGAATCACTTGGCTTTCCATAGGCTGTTCTTCATCAACATGTATATTGTTACATAGATAAACTTAGCTATGGTCAAAACTGTGCACAATCTACAGCACCCACAGCCAAACTCTTCGACAGTTTGTCTGGTTTCTTAACACTACATGCTGGAAACTGAAAATTTCAAGACAGTTTAATTCATATTAAAATTATGACAGACAATATATAATGTGCCCAGCATTAGCAGGGCCAATGAGACAACTATACTGGAATACTCAAACTTTTCATTTAGGATTTGCAAAATTACCTCCACATCTAGGCATTTTGAAAAATTTGTTAAAAGGTAAAATTCTACCTTCTGTATTTCCATTTTGTTGCACAAAATTGATTTGCAGGAAATTCCATGATCAAGAATGCATGATGCTCTGCCCATTGTAATGTCTGCTGCAAAACTAATCAATTCTGCATTGTTAACACAATGTGATCTTTCTTTCCTTTTGGAAGTAAATTATGTTCTTTATGTACATTTACATAACTAAGACCCAAAGAGATTAAGGACAGACCAACAACATCTGCAGTGATGACAGCATAAATCAATCTGAAATAATGCAGTGAAAGATAAGTCATGAAACCACAAACTTCCTCTAGGCCAAAGAAAACCTTTAAAAATATTATTAAACTTTCAAGGAAATAAGGACCACACTGACCAGGGAATGAAACTCCATACCAAAGATATGTTAGAGGGTTAGAGCTAGTCCTCTAGGGCCATAGCATGGTGTAACAGAAAATTTAATTAAAGGCTGTCAATTCACTTTGGCACCTATATGGGACAGACAGACACCCCAAAGGACCTGGATTCCCTGATGAATGGAAATGGAACTTTTTTAAAAGCATCCTCCAAAGAATGCAAGAAATGGCACTGAGGTCCACAACATCTACACTGAGCTGATATCTCCCCTGCCCAACCCCTCATCATACGTGATTGGGAAACTGACTGTAGAAGAGGAGCTGGCTCTGCAGAAATGAGTGTCTGATGGCTGAGTGGGATCCCACTGCACTTGGTATCATGGGGAACTTCTCAAATTAGAACAATTACAATCTATTTGACCATGACTTTCTTCCTGTGAACAAGGGTCTACATTACATGAGGAATCTGGGCCTCTTGCCAGAGCATTTTCTCTCCAGGCAGGAGTGCAGGTGCCTTTACTTGTGCAAAGGTACACAATGCTAAAATGGCTTAACTGCTCAACTTGTTTTGTCTTTCAGTTTTAAGTTACTGGCAGCTGCTAATCAAAGTCATCTTTTACCTCATCAATGTTAATGAGCTTTTGCACTATACTCCCAAATGTGGTTGTAAAAATCCTGCTTCTGCCTCTAGTTGTGTTACTGTTTGTTAAGGGGCCTCTCTGTCTTGCTTTGCTGTACCATGCAGTCACATCCTTTTTGGCTATGAGTCATTACAGTTAGTAAGCCACATGGTCAAACTCCCATTTCAGTTTAAATGAACTTCAGTTTAGATTTGAGTGGCTTAACCACGGGGAAGGTTCCCATTGTCGTGTTAAGTTGCTGCTTTTGTACCTTATGGGACAAAACTGAGAGGTCAACTCTGGTGTTTACCCATTAGTCAACTTGAGCTTTTGTTCACTCTTCATATGCTAGTTTGGCAGAGATATGGAGACATCAGATAAAGTAGATAAAACCAACTACAATCCAGCAAATCACTAGGCAGAGGCAGAAGAGTTATTTGAACACTTAAAAGTAACAAAACTGTTACTAAATGTATTTGGTCTCTAGTAGTAAATTCAAGCAACGAAATGTCTTCACACATTCCCTCCCAGTCCTTGCATCAATGCTGGCACTGACAACACCTTATGAAGCAGTACTGACACATGAATGGACTCAGTGGTTTGAGGCTAGCTGCAGGTCCTGCAGGGCTCCACTGCCTTCTGCACATGCATCCATCACTGCTGCTCTCTTCTGAGAAACCTAAACTTTCAAGAGCCAACTGTGATTGGTTACTTTTTGCCTTCTTTTTTTAACTTCCTCCCCACCACTACCACACGATGGTTAGAAGCTCCTGATTGCCTGCTGCCTCTGAAGCAGCTTCAGTTGCCTACCTCTAAATTGCTGTAATTCAACAGGCTGGTCCCTTCCTGCCTGGCTCTTCATTATCTTATCATCATGCATCTGCTTATGTCACACTCCAGGAAACCTGCCCACAACTCTGATGATGCCTCCACAGCGCAAATATCCCATCTAAGAGATATGTCCAGTCTCTTTAGCCTAAACACTGTCTTTTTCTTACACCACTGTTTCACTAGGAACGTGCAGCTGCTTCAGAATTGCCATCTAGGTTACCTATTTTGGGGTGCCTTGACAGTTTGCTATTTCTCTGCCTACTTAATCAGAAATTCTGAAATGTAGAGGTGATAAGATCAAAAAGATTTGTTCAGTCTTCTACAGAGACAGTCATTTAGATTGCATGCCCAGCAAGACAGTGACATAAAATCATGACACTGTTTATCTTCCTAGTCTTGACCAGATTTCACTGGGGAAATACTGTTTGATTAAAGGTAAACTAGGAAGCTTAATTAAAATTTATGTTTGTTTTCAGATGATAACACACTCATTTCAGAAGCATTTCCAAAATGGACCCCATCAACCCCATTTAATAGTCTATTGCTAAGATAAATAAAATTTAAATTCCTAAAATTATAAAATAATAAAAAGTGCCTATTTTCATGTAGTCCTTAACTTCATCAGTAACCTATGCATCTTTCAGAAATAAAACACAGCTGTATTTTCAATTAAGCTACATATTCAACATCTTTTGTACAAGGATAAGAACAGACAGAGGAACTGACAGCAAATAGTGATTACAGATGTCCAAGAAAAGTTACATAGCTACAAATTATGGGAATGTACTCATGGTTCCCCTGCAAACCTAATATGGCAGACAAGTAGCCAGAGTTGGTTTTGATCCTCCTCTGACACCACCAGAAAGAGACTGAGTTGCACCAGCAGAAGGTCTAGATCACAAGACACACTTGTACACAATATAAGGCAAATGAAGCATAACTTTTCAAACACTTCAGTGCTTGAATAGTGTCTGCAGCTAATAGACTTCTTTCAATTTCCTTGCAAATGGCAGCCTGCAAGAACTATATGGTGTGACAGGATGTGGGTGCCTTAATTTTATCACCAGTTTGCAGAGCACTCGTCTGTACTTAGCAAACCAGCTCTCAGCTTGCATTGCAAGCAAGCACCTTCTCATTCCCAGGCAAGGCTGCCTGTCAACCCACAAATGAGCAAACCTCCTCACTGAGGCAAGGTGAATAGTAGAAATGTACAAAAATATTAACACCTCAGCCTATGCTGTTTGAAGACACAGGATTTTGCAGAACTAAAGCACCAGAAAGTGCAGTTGCCCTAGTGACTCATTTTTAATTTTTAGCATGCTTTTTTACTTACTAAGCACTACACAGGCAACCCCCACAATGAGACAAACCTCATGGTACATCACAGTATGAGACAGCTAATATCTAAGACTGTAGTTTACCTTCTACAAGCATTACACAGAAAATCCAGTGACTGTCCTGGATTAGGATGATCTGAGTTACCTAGTACAAATATCCAAAGTACTTTTGCCTTTTATAGTCCTGCTGTTATTATTTCAAGTATTCTTGAAGCTTCATTATTTCAAGTACTCTGAAGCTTCATTGATCTAAAGTCCAAAGAGCCACCCTTAAACAGATGATCCCTCTAGTACACTGACTACCTCCACCACAGCAACTGATGCTTAAGTTAGCATCACTTCAGATGGATTTCCAGCTTCAGAACAACACCTCTAGTACCTATACAAACACTCATAACCCAGCTTTTATTTTTTTCCTCTGGCTTTACTGCTCCCTCTCCATTTAGGCCCAGGCACACACTTGCAAGAGTGTTGTCATAATTTCCTCACAGGTTCTAGGATTTCAGTTTATTTTTGTGCATTTTCTTCCAGTACGATCTAAAATGCTGTCTCCTAGAGCTAACTTTCAAACAACACTTGTCCCAGAGAAGACTAGAGCTCATATTCTGCAGAAATAGCACTGGCCATTTCAGAGGAGAGATAACTTTTACAGTTTAAAGTGTACCCAGAAGATAGCACATATAAATACAATACATGACATTTATGTAACATACTTGCATCTCTCACTTTCTGAGTGTGCATATGGGTTTATAAGACTAATTCCAAATACCTAGTTATAAGACAGAAGCTCTTCATGGTACATCTCTACCAATGCTTTAAACCATGCAGCAAGTCCTTTGGTTAGGTGTACTGGGAGCTTGACATAACCAAGTGAATTCTTCGTATGCCCCATTTCCAGGCCAACTTAATGGTGTTTGCAGTGAGACTCTACAAACGTGTACCTTGTCCTCACAAAGAGGAATGCAGACTCAATTACTATGCACTCCCAAATGGAGAAGGATTTTTCAGACTGCTAAATCACTGCATCTGCATACCTGTGCTTTCTTAAAGCAGAATATATTCTCTGTAAAAAAAGCATCAGCTGCAACATGACATTAAACCAAGTCTGTATTTAGATAAAAAGTGGAGACTCAGTGCAATGAGAGCAATGCAATCACTGGAAAGATTACACATTGCCTAATAGTATGATGAGAGGCATCCAAGGGGCCTCAGATTCCATCCTTAATGCATCAATAGAAATGGATGAATATCACTCTACCAACAAACCTGAAAATGCTTCCAAGATTACAGGTCCAGATCAAGCATACGAAACACCAAAGGGAAAGCACCTCCATCTGCCATATTCTGGCTGCTACAGGAAAGAAGCCTAAATCTGCAGGAGGCAAGGGAGCAGCAACATGTGCCAGGGTACCTTCCTGGACAGTCAGAGGGTCAAGGCTGTGAGGGCCAGCTTAGTGCATATTACTATATGCAGAAGACAGCCAAAGGTGTTTACACCTGGGTATTTCACACCATATTTCTTTTCTACCTTATGATTTTTATGGATTCTTTTATTTCATAGTTTGTGTTGCTAAGCTTTTGAAAATTAATGCTATTTGTTTAACTTAAGTTTTAAAAACCCCAACAAATAATTATTTCTGTCTGCTTAACAGAGACACAAAAATTAGTAAAAAGGGAAAAAAGTCAGTTGATTTCAAAAAGTTGCCCTGGTAGACACACAAAGAAATACAGAAAATTCATTCTGCTTAATTGCTGATCTTCTGACAGTACAAAGGAAATGCAATGGACCTGGATGTGTCCTTGAAATGTCTCTGGCCTTTATAAGCCTAGAAAGTGGTCAGAATTGTTTTTTGCAGCAGATGAACAACCCCTACATCTCCAGAGAATCCTTTGAATTCCCAGATCTGGAGAATCTGTCCTGTATGATTTTTAAACCTCATTTATTTTTCTGTAGCATGCAGAGAACTCCTGTCCAAGCTGAGAAACTAAAGAATCTTTTTCACTTTCTCTGTTTTCCTCATAGTAAATCTTTGCCCATAAAGAAGGAACGAGCTGTGCTGGTGCTCACCAATTCAATCATCGCACTAACAAATCCATCAAAAACAATATTAAAAATATGCTCCAGTAAGACTGCAAACAATGGACACTTAAATAATATTATATCTAATTATTTTTGGCAAAGAATCATCAAAGAACTGAAATTCAGAAAGCATTTTGGATATTAAAACAACAGCAGGCATATGAAAAGGAAATGTGCCGTAAAGATAATGAGCAGAGAGACCAAGCTAGGATCTATTGGCTATCAAACTGGTTTCTTCTCCAGCAACTACATTGTGAAGCATCTAGATGGAAACTATGGTCAAGAAACATCCAGCATTTCAAACACTCAGCATCACACACAGCCAGTCATTCCCAGCGTTCTTTATTACGAGTGAAATCTCCTGTCTCTGTATGAGAAGTCATAGGGATTTGGTTTTGAGCTAAAATCTTTGAAGCACTTTTTGTTCTGAAATGTGGCATCACAATGAATTTCATGACAGATCATTTCCCTAATGATCACATTTCCTGTAGTGAGACTTCTCATCTACCTCTGTGACTGCACCAGCACTGCAACCACATGCACTCTTCAACACCTTCCACTTCCAGTGAAAACACTATTGTATGCCCACAGATTGAACCAGGACTCAGAGAGATATGTCATTCGGACCTAAGACATGGGTTAGGATTCTGCATCACCAGCACAGCTGAACTGTTTTGATTTAGGGTTGGATTTCTTTTACAAGAAAGGTAGATGGTAACTTTTATAATAAACTGCCTCACTAAGACCTATTAGCCTGATCATGTTGATTCTCATTTGTATTTGTCTCCTGAAGTGCCACAATAATTCCAGATCATAAAATTAAATGCAGCTGCTAAACATATGGAGCCCTGCTGCAAAATTACTAGTGCATTGTTGTTATTTCCCTGCTCTTGATTTACTCTTGCTCATGCTCCAGAACATTTGAAAAGTGGCACCCTCTGATCTGCCTCAACTGTCCAAGCAACCCTTTGAGTTGTGCCCCCATGCAAGTAGGCAGAAATTTTCTTTTTAAGCTGACAGCAATCTTCTCCCAAGAAGAAAGATTAATACCCTCAAGCCTTCCTGCACTAGTCTTTGCTGAGTATCAGATTAAGTTCTTGTGTCCACCCTTTGCTTGGGTGACAAGTACTTTATGCAGAAGGTTAACTCAGGATTTCTGCAACTAGTTGAGGTGATATTCAGGCCTCCTACCACTGTGCTGATTGACTAACAGGATTCATTAAATAACTGTCTATTTTGTACAATAATCAATGTTATAGTCTCAGTTTGGGTTGTTCAATATGACTTTTTGCTTGAGTTTGCTACAAAGTACGTGACTTCCTTTATGCAATGAGTCACAACCAGCCACCTTAAGTGTTTGGATTAAAAAATGCTCCTTCTTCTGCCTTCATTTTCTCTCCCTTTTTTGCTTCTTACTCAGTAAAAATTCCAGAGTATTTCTTCTTGTTCAACAGCTTTTCAAGTGACCTTTCAGAAGTCAGCTCTCTGAATCTGTTTCCATTTAACATGGAAATAATAGCTTTTCTTTTCTAAAGTGTTCTGAGCTCTGGGTAACAGTAAGATATTTATGAAGGTGCATTGAAGTCCATTTATGAATGAGAAATATTTTATATCAGCTCTACAAGGTGACAATTTGCTATGATGAACAGGTGTCCCAAGGCTCTTTACTTTTGCATTTCCTTTAATATTTAATGTTTACCAGCACCTTACTAAAATAAATATGTGGTCTGATTTCTGCAACTACACACCTTTCAAGTTAATATTCTAATAAAAAATGGTTTATGGGTCTTTTAAGGAAATTACATTTCTTTGTCTCACCTAGAAGAGGAGAATGATTGCCACTGACATTATGTTTCACTCAAAACCACCTATATGTGTGTTAAATAATCAAGGTTCTGGTACATTCTTGAAAGCAGAAATCTATTCTAAACCCTTCAGAAGAATTACAGTATTTCTACTTACATACAAAAAAACCACACACTATTAGAACTGTCAGCCCATTAATGGTTTGGGAATCATGAATGGTGGCTATAGGGTGGCTAGGGAATCAATCCTTGTGTCTAAGCCTGACAATTGTGTGTTTGACTTACACTATAAGGAATCCCACTGAAGATGGCTCAAATTTAAACGGGGCAATAACTCTGCTTTCTCAATGGCACAGATTTAAATAAGTAAAATTAGCAAATTCTTAGTAACATTGATTTTAACGATGAGCTATTTTGTCTTGAGCACTCTCACAAACATAGTTTGAAAGCTCCTCCAGGTAAGAATTTTCTGAAGGGACACTATAATCATTTTAGTAGTGCAGCTCTAACCATTATTAAGATATGAATGGTATTTCCTGACTGGAAAAATAACAGATTTTTCTTATTTAGACATTGCTTCTTCCTCTCTGTAGTCATTCTGCACAATATGCTTACCCTCTAGAGAAGGGAGACATTCTCAGCAACTCCTCTGAGCAAGAATTCCTCCCCCATGCCTTTAAGAATTGCCTATAATCTGTTTTATAAGTGGAAAAATGACAGTATTCTGCCTACACTTCCTGGAAACTCTGGTTAGGCCTCTGTGTCTGCTTTTATCGAAATATCCATCAAAGGTCAGGTAATTTTCCATACTCATCTAGAGAGAAAAATGCTACCTATCTTGATGAATCAATTCAAGAGTGTTAGTGCTTTTCCCTCAAAATGAATCAGATACAATCACTAAGAGAATGAAGTGCATTGTTTCCATGACTGTTTCCAAATGTGCTGAGAATTGCAATTTTAGCAGATTCCAAAGCTTCTTCTCTTGTGTGTCCCCCTCCAGTCTGTTTTTTTCCCTGGCTTTGGAGTTGATGACAGAAGATGAGGGGCTAAGAGGCAAATCAGTCAATGGTAGCTAACTAGAGTTCTGCTGTTGTTCTGGCAGCTCTCAGAAAGTACATGGTCCATTAGGGAGCACAAAACACCAAGTACTATTTTTTAAAAAGAAAAGAAAAAGGGAAAAGTAAGAAACAAAAAAAAAAATAAAGGAGAAAAGAGGAAAAAAATGCTATAACTGAAGAAATGCTGGAGACAAACCATAAGGTTTTCATCCTCTTTAGACTAATGTGAAAAGGTGATTGTGCCTTCAGTGTTTATTTACTCCTTACATGAGAAAGAAATCCCCTGATTTATAGGAAAACAAACATGCTGGTTTTTTTAGCATCAGGACTGCAGTTGCTGCAACAAGTTATCAATATGTCAGCACATTCATTGTAAGCCATTACAAAGGTCAAAATTTCTAAAACATATGAGGGATTTAGGAGCCTAAGTGATCCTTAAGAAGTCCACTATGCCCACAAAAAACCAACCAAACAAAAAAACTCAACAACCATCTGTCAGCTTCCCTAGCAACAATACAAAGAAACTTGATTGCAATTAGTTTGTGCTGCAGGGATCTCAACATGACCCAATGAAAAAAATGTATTTTCTTTTTATTATTATTATTATTAAATCCTTATTTAATTCTTAATACTGCATGACAGCAGCGACACAAAATTAGCTTTACACCTTAAACTAGAAAGACTTGAAGAAATCAACAAATTAGTTTTCAAATATCTCTTATACCTGAGCAAAGACCTCAAATATTTCTATACAATATTTTTCTCTTAAGTTTCCTACCAACATCTACTATGAAAGTGTTGGGGTTGACTAAGGATATAAAAATAAATCCTACAGCTCAAAACAGATACAGTACAACAATTTTGCAGAAAGTTCTCTCTCCTACTTCCATCTCAATTCTATGGTCCCTTAAATGGGAATTATACTGTAATTTGTCCAAACTGAAACTTACACATTTTGAAAACTAATTCCTTATTTACTGATGACACACAGATCTAGTGGAGATTGTTACAAACAGTCTTGATATTCATGTGATTTACCTTAAATGTGCCAACTACTTTAAGATGTTCCAATCCTTTTCACAAGGATCAGGAATGTTTTATAAAAGAATATTTAAAACCCTTTGCAAATAAATAACATCAACAAATGCAATGTTGATTTTAACACCAATAGTTGAAAACAACACAAAAATAATAGTAACACTAGCAAGACACAAGTCACTTTCACAGTCATAAATACAACAAAAACAATTGCCATCCTCAGAAATAAGTAGGCTGCCCTTGGTCAAGAGGTACAGGGATGTGGTAGCTTTGGCACTATGCTGCTGCAAAGAGATGAATGTTTGATTAGACCTCACTATGTATTTTAATAAAACCTAAACAAACCAAACCACACCAACACACAGCAAACCAGAATTTCATTATTAGTTCTTGAATTCTATTCCAAATATTGATAGCTCTGAAATAACTTGATTTACTTCAATATATCCATTTGCTTTGCCTGTGCAAAGTTCTTTTCGTTTCCTAACACTGATGAACATTCAGAGAGATGTTTCATTCTGTGATCACAGGCTGCTCTTTTGGTCCAGCACAGAAACACTCCAGAGCTTGTGGTGAAGTTACCTTTTACCTGCAGAGCTAATTCTGTGCCTGAGCCATGGAGTTAGTGACATAATCATCACAATAAAGAGCTCTCACAGCTAAGGAGTAAAATAGTGGTTTAAGTAACAGCATTATATCCTGGCTCTCATCACAGAATTGTTATATGATGTCACAAAATCTACTTATACTTAGTTTTCCATGCAGCAATCATTAATAATTGGTCTACATTTAACAGGTTCTTAATTATACCAATCTGATTTGCAGAAGTGGTGACCTTTTGAAACTACAAATTAACTGAAGTTAGAGGTGCTTAAAAGTGTTGGGTGCTTGTCTCAGATTAAGCTTTCTGAATCAATAGATTAGCTTTCTCTTTGGATCATTTTGTCATCACACATATGAAAATCCATATGTGTGTAGCACTTGTCTAGAGAAGATAAGCACCAGCATCAAAAAAAAAAATAAGAAGAAACTACTATTTCTAGTGGCAGGAAGTTTTCAATAGTAATCCTGTAAATATGGCCTGAACTATATACTGAGCAACATAGATATAATACACTGAATAGAGAAAAGAATCATGTTAGAGGAAAAATGGCATGTGATAGAAAAACTGCCATGAGATATAGAGAAAAGGTACTTCCTGAAAACTGGGTATTTAACTTTGCAACCCTCATGCCACTCCATACACGTGATATCCTAGTTTTTTAAAATGTGCTCCACCCTCAAAAGAAATCAGAAACTCTACAAAAGGGCACAATGCTGCTCTCCCCAGGCTTTAGCAGTAGGACTGGGATGTATATATCTCCTTGCTCAGACACGTGTCTTGGGGTTAAGGGAGTACTGACAGCATCAGGGCATTTTCATCTTCTGTGTAGGAGTGTGAGATAACTTTCACCAATAAGTTTTGCAGATATTTGCGGGCAGGACAGGAGTGGTGAAAGTCAGGGACATTGGATGCTATCTCAGGCCTTGCAGTATGACATAGAGGCTTCCTATAAGGTTTTTTGTGGTTTTCTGCCTCCTTTCAGCTTCTCTGTTCCCAACTGCCATATCAATCCCAGCATCCAACCTCTTCTCTTAAAAAGCCAGTTTTATCATCCTTTCTCTGATGCTTTGGGGCAGCAATAGCTGTAGCATCACATCCTGACTCCCTGTCCCATAACATCAATCTCCCCTCGTTTGACTTCATAATCTGATCAGAACTTCTTTCTGAAGTTCTGAAGACCTTCCAGTGAAGGCACTGATTGAATCCAATACCCTAAAGATCTGGCATTAGCCATAGATGAGAAGATTTATCACTCCATCAATTATTGCAGAGCTTTTCAAAGACTACCTTAAAGATCTGAAGTGACCTTTCAAAAGGATGTAGGGTTACGGTACCTGCTTCCTGCTACCTCTGGTTATGCATTGCCACAAGGACAAGCTGCTGTAACAGATAGATCTCAGATTTTACAGGAAGAGGATATTATTAAACAATTATTACACACATGCTACACAACACACCTCTGTAGTGTTCAATATAGCTTTTAAAAATATTCTATACTGTAATATGGATCCAGGTCACACTTGTATTAATTGCAGGCAAAGCTTCTGTCTACAAAGTTCAGGAAACATGATTGTTTTTTCAGTCTAAATAAATCTGTTATGGTAATTACATGCAAAAATTAATTTATTATTGTTATTACTATTTATGAGCACTTTGATATGAGAATGTTGAGTGCAATCTAAAATCTGTATTAACTGAGCAGAATGTGGTCCCTCTCTTTCATATACAGATGGTGTTCATGTTAGCTCATCTTCTGCAGGTACATTAACTGCTACAAGAATTGAGAATCAGATGGGTGAGATTACATGCTCTCCCATACAAGAGAAGTATGTGCATGTGTGTGTGTGTTTATAACACATCATCTACACATTCTGTTGTTTGTTTACTGTATTTCACTCACTGGTGAGAGCATGCAACATGCTAATGAAAGGATTAAACATCTGGAGAAAATAATAATTGCAAATAAATATAGTGCCTTTATATGTGACCTGATTTTTATTATTTCTTGCTTAAAGCACTGTAAGTTTTTACCTGCAGCAGTTTTATCATTAAGTATTATCCTCCAGGAATACTTGAGCCAGTAGTTGCCATGTAAAAAAAGTTATAAGAGCACAATGTGCTACCTGCAAAGCATGGACCTATGTAGGAGAGTTTATTTTGGATCTTGGGAATAATTTATTCAGCTGCTAACTGCTTTGACTAAGATGCTGTATGTCACTTTCTCAGTAAAGGAAATAAATAGCACAGGGGATTATGCAAGTTCTTTGGCTGGACACATATATGCTACTACTTTTTCCATAATCTCTTTTCTCTTGCCTCTATACCATTCCCTTTTAAGAAATATACATGCTGTCCAGAATCAGATCAGAAATCCTTTGAGGATTAGATTATATTTCATCCTACATTTGTACAGTGCCTGGCCCAACAAGAATTCTTGATCCTGGCTGTGGCCATTAGCCCTACTCTACACACAGGTCAGACAGTCACAAACACACAAAGCAGCAGCTCCTTCCTGACTTTCCAAGTAATTAGCCCTACTCTACACACAGGTCAGAGAGTCACAAACACACAAAGACACAGCTCCTTCCTGACTTTCCAAGTGTTCAGTATCCACAGCTTCAGAAAAGTCTCAGAAAGTATGAACTTGCAGCTGCACACTACAATTTGTCACATTGTCTCTGTGACCAACACACAGAAATCTGATCGTTTTCTTCGATGTATAAACAGTTCCCAAGTATTTTGGAGCTTACAGTCAAAACCAGGGATGTGTCCTCCAAGCAGCTTTCTCAGGGCAGCTAACAGGAAAACAGAACTTGGACTTTGAAGATTTCCAATAGGTTAAAAAGAAATTTTAAAAAATAAAAAGTCAAAATATTTTTCTGTTCTAGTATAAAGCTAAAGAAAATTCAACAAAATACAGTACAAAAAAAAATCCCAAAAGGCTAAAATCAATCCTGTAAGACACTTGAAAGCCTTTTCAGACTTTCCACTGATGTCACCACTGAGGTGAGACTCTGGTGAGCAGCAATTCTGTTGTGAAGAGAAACAGAGAACATCAACTGCAGAGAGAGCAGCTGAAAATGGCATCTCTGACATGCTCTTTGTTATTAAAATGTCTTCATTGCTCAGTGAAGAGTGTGGTTTTCAGAAGCTGTGGTTTGCAAGCAATCTTTCCCTTGCCATTAAAGGCACCCTCCTGCAATGACACACTTGTTGACATTGCTGGGGCCAAATCACTTCCACCTTGTAAATGGTTTTCTTCCCAAAATTAACACACAAACCTCAACCTGCTACTGCACCAATCACTTGGCTTTTTATTCAGGGCAGTGCAAAGCTGCACCCTAGCAGGCCCTTAAGCCCAGCATTAATTACAGCAGGAAGACAAATGCAGCTGTCACTTTTTTATTAGCTTTTGGAATAATCTGATCCACAAATCTTGGAATTTTTGTGTGACTTTATCTCCTGAACACTTCTGTGATTTCTAATTAATATAATACATCCTGTGTTGATTCAAAAGACATCTGTAAGTTCCATAAATGTTGTGCCTCTATAAATAATATCTTCCAATATATTAAAACTTACCTACTTCATCACTTCAAAATCCTCACGGTCAAAATGACCAATCTTCAGAAAAGTATAAATGCTAAACTTGGCAGGCTCAACATCATTAGACTTTGTGAAAGTTTCACTTCTGCATGTTACAAAACCTTGATCCATTACTGTCAAGGATAAATAACTCTTTGTAGCTTCCATATTCCTTTCCTTGAACTGCCTCTCTAGTATTCAGCACCATTCTACTGCAAACTTTCTAAACTGTATGGAAGTTGACACCAGGTTAAGCTGTTATTGTTCCTAACTTTTTCTAAGAGTGAGAGTATTGAGTGTCTCTCAGAAACATTTATGTCTAAGTCATTTTATTAGCAGCAAAATCAGAAATGCTACTAATGTGTACTAATGCATATGTCTTACTGTTTTTTCACATCTTTCCCTCAAACCTCAACCACATTTCTTACTGCAGCCCAACACACTAGACTGCAGGTGTGTGGAGGATGTAGAAAAGTCTCACTTCTGTTGAGGCAGCATAGTTGAGCAGAGCAGCATTAATGAAGCTGCAAGCAAAGTCAAGCTTTGTTGTGTACTTCTTAGGCAGTCTGAAGTATCACAAATGTTATACTTCCCCTCACGACTCATACACACTGCACAGGCATGCACATTCTCACTCAGGATTTTGGGATGAGAGAGCTTGTATATCACATGCAAGAAACCTAGGGCAATAATCTCTTACTGTCATCAGGGACTAAGCAAAAAAAATTCTACATCATTTGAAAAATATATGTTTCAACATTCAAATTCTTCCAAGAAAGAGTGATATGAATAAAGAAATCCTCTAGATACTCTATCCAAAACTCATTAAATCCAAACCATTTCTCTAAGGTGTATACACATGTGATTCTGCATTCATTTTAGACATCAAAGATCTATCTCAAGAAGATTAACTAAACTGCTGCAGTAGCAACATTGGTCATGTTTCCTTTGATTATGTGAGAGTATTATTTTAAATCATATGCTGACAAAGACAGGTTGGCCTGCACTTCTTTAGAACAGTTGTTTAGGTTTATAACTGCTGCCACTGAGACTCCTAAACCACCTAATTTACTAGACAGGCTTACTGTTGCATTTAACCTGAAGTGTGGAGTATACTTTATAACATGAAGCCTTTTGCAACTATGCTCTGTTTAGCACACCTTCTCTTCTCATCCACAGACACAGGAAGTCAAGAGCTGGCAGTCCTGTTCTTGTGTCTCACAAGAATTCTTTGACCAACTTCAGTTATTTCCCTCGGCACTGGCTAAAACTATGCTCTGTTTAGCACACCTTCTCTTCTCATCCACAGACACAGGAAGTCATGGCAGTCCTCAGTCCTGTTCTTGTGTCTCACAAGAACTCTTTGACCAACTTCAGCTATTTCCCTCGGCACTGGCTAAAATAGAGACTACAGTTGACATGATCATATTCTACTGAATTTCAGATTTGCTGAACTTAAGCACAGTTTGGGTTGCTCTTACTCAGCACAAAAGTGTTGTCTCCTCATTGACAACACCTGTGCTTTAGGACTGAGAACAAGGTAGAAATTAAAGCACAAGTCATTTGCTTCATACTTTTGCTTTCTTTGCTCAGATACACTATTCAAAATACTCTAATGCACAGCCAGTTTCTTCAGTTTACAGGTTCTAAGACACAGGCATACCTGTAAATATTTAAGGAATTATGACTCTATGTTTTTCAACAAGGTAAGTATTACCATCTTCAACTTAACAGATGATGAAACTGAGATCTGGAGAAATGAAAATGGCTTAACACTTCACACCAGGAGTTTCTGAGACAGCCTAGACTGCAGCTGACTTCTGTCTCTTAGATCTTATTCTAGAAGTCTGACTATGCTCTGCCATTTATCTTACACTTTCTTCCACCTACATATGTCTTAACTCACAAGCACCCAGAAACAGTTCAGGGCCTAATACTATCTTAATTATTCCATTCACATCTTCTGCAATGTATATGATTACTGGGAAAGGCATTACTAGCCCTATATTTTCGTACCATATCAGCTGAGGTTCTGTATAATACTCCATTTCCCTGAGTGTAAAATCTTTCAATTCATATAGGACATATGTGCTTCATTTAATGAACTACTATTTCCTTATATATTGCACAAAAAGCTTCATTGTATGGTTTCATTTTTCTATTAGACAGCTAGTTTGATTATTTCTCTTACTGTCAGGAACAGAATCTATTTCAAAAGGCAATTAAAAATATTGCTCCATGGAGTCCACATTTTTGCAACAACAAAAAAAGTCATTCATGCACTACAAAAGATACCTCTAGAGCTCTGTGCAGGGTGGTGGGATTATGAATGAAGAACAGACAGATTGTAAGAGAAGTCTTTGAAACTAGAGAATAGAAACCTAAGCAAGCAGGCTAGCCAAGAAGGCACTGACACAGAGGGAATAACTGGAAGAACAGTACTGCAAAGTAGTGTATAAAAGAAAAGAAGTGGATCCTGTTAACTATACAACACTATGGATAATATAAGCTAGCACTGAAGTGCTCACAGCTAGTTTCTAAAATCCTGGCATTGAAGGCTCAAAACTGCTTTACTTGAAAGGGAAAAAAACCCTGGAAATAGATAAAATGCTGTAACAGTTACTGAAACACCAGTGAAAAAGATCTGTTTGCAAGTGTATGGATAACCTGGAAATACATCAGGACATGCAGTCTGAAAGAACAGTCAAGTTGCAGGGAGAAAAACAACTTTCGTAACTCTATCTGTTGTTTTAATCTTGATATATACAGGAGGAAGTCAGGGTTTTGTCACTCTAAAACTTTTCACCATCTTTTTGCGCAGAAATGCTTCTGGGCCTAAACTGAACCTTGAAGGGAGTCAACTACTTCCTAAAAAATGTATTGGATGGACTTCATAAGTTTATGTTCATAAGTTATTTCTAAAATAAATAACTGCTTGATTTCTAGTTATATACAATTAAAGATAAATCAGTGTGAACAAGGGAGATGTCCACACGATGCAGAAAGCAGCAGAGCTCATGGACAATTGCTGTCTCCCAGCAGGGCTGGCAGTCACAGCCCCAGCAGCCAGCTCAATGGGCCTGTCTGTTCTGAGCAGGGCACAAACACCCAGTCCAGCTCTGTCTAAGCCTTTACATTCCTGTAATGCATATGCTCTTGCTAGGGCTTGAAACGAACCCACATGCACGAAGGGCTGACCTCATGCTAGCAAGCCTTGCCCAGCACATGACACCCTCCTGCAGCACCTCCCACTGCCTTGTGGTCTCAGGTTCCATTTCTGCAGCCACTCCCAGGCTGTGGTTCTCACCCCTGGGCCTGGCAGCACAGGAGGAACAGCCACCCAAACAACGGGGTATGACAGTGGCAAGACTCAGGGCAAATCTGCACTGCAAACATGGGACAGTGCACACATTCAAACTAACTAAGTGAGGTAGTTGACTGAGTACAAAAAGAAGTCAAGCCATGACAGCAGAGAGTTCATTGTGGGTTAATTTGTTCTGCCTTCCTGGTGGGCCAGATGCTTATGAATATTAACCCTTAAAACTACACCAAGTATGTAAATAGAGGACAGAACATCTTCACAGCCTGCTGTTCTCCTTCTCTTGCTCCCAGCGTGGTATGCTGTATACCACAACTCAGCTGCACAGCAAAAGAAAACAGAATAATTTTCATGCACTATATACAATACATTGACAATTCCAGTGTGGAGACTGCTACTTGTTTAATGCACACACATGCTCCCAGGGAGGCAGGCAGTTCTGCAGATAGGTCATGGGAGTCAGAAAAACAGAGCTTGATTCCTGATACTAGATACATTTTGAAAAGTCACTTCATACTGTTTCCTCCCCCCACTTCTTCTGCTTTATCTCATTATATATGCAGTGTTCTAACACACTTGCTGCTAATTTGTTCTTCAGAACCTAAATATATAAACAAAAGTTCACCAAATTAAAACTAAAGGAAGTGGTTCCAAAATGCCATGCCAGCAAGAGCTGGGTTTTCTTTAGAACTCATCTCTGCATGTCAGATTTTTTTGGCTTTAGATCTATACAGGTAAAAGATTCTTAATATACTCATGTGAGTGAATACTAAGTTACTAGAAAATGTATTTTCCATACTATGTAAGAAAGACCCATTACTCCAGAACAAATATCTCATGCCCTATCTGCATCAACAGATAGACCTACAGCACCACACCAACAACCCAGCCATCTGCTTGTTATGTTTGTGCAGGTCTAGGCAAATGGATAAAGAAAATTACATGTTTAGTTCAAATCAGCAGCTAATTCTAGTCCAGAAACCATGTAGCTCAACTAGAGTGCTGCTGAGCACTGATCAACTTGTGTTCTGATGGTGGCTTAGATGTGACACAATAATGAAACTAAACAGCTTTCAGTCTAGAAGTTGCTTGCGTCTGGCAAGTGCAGGAAGTGAGAACTGCCTGCACATCTGTGCATACACAACTTCTCTGCCTCTTTGGTTGTGAATAAAGTATTGGAACAGGGCAAGATGTGTAAAGCAAGCAATTTGTTTTAAATGCTTAATATGTCCCTGAGTGCAGGACCCTGCAGTACATATTTCAGAAACCCTTAAATGCACCCCTACAAAAAAAAAAACCAGTGCTAAACAGAACCTGCAGTGGGGCATCCATAGAAGGTCAGCATCAGAGCTGGTGCTCTAAAGTCTTCACTTAACTTTCTTCTATCTTAATATACATCTTCCTACCAGAGCAAGTCCCCTCATCCTTTATTCTATATGTAAAATGAACCAAAATTCCACTCCTTAAAAATTAGGTCTGCCATATCCTTTCGAAGGGTATAGACCAATTTGTGAAAAAGCTTTTCACAGAAAGTCAAAGGTACAGAATGAGCTATAGTGATATCTGGGCAAAGAAAACAATACTTTCAGCTGGAAACTTCCACAGCTGTTGGCCATGGAGACTGCATGACAAGATTTCATGTGTGTGCTGGTTTTGGCTGGGGTAGAGTTAATTTTCTTCGCATTATCTAGCATGGGGCTATATTTGGGATTTGCAATGAAAACAGGGTTAATAATGCAGGGATGTTTTGGTTACTGCTGAGCAGTGCTTACACAGTCAAGGCCTTTTCTTCTTCTCACACTGCCCCACCAGTAAGGGGGCTGAGGGTGCACAAGTTGGGAGAGGACACAGCTGGGACAGGTGACCCTAACTGACCAAAGGGATTTTCCATACCATATGGCATCGTGGTCAGTATATAGAGCTGGAAGAAGAAGGAGGAAGTGGGGACATTTGGACTGATGTCATTTGTGTTCCCAAGTAACCATTATGCATGATGTTGCCCTGCTTTCCTGGAGATGGCTGAACACCTGCCTGCCCTGAGGAAGCAGTGAATTAATTCCTTGTTTTTCTTTACCTGTTAACCTTTCTTTATCTCAACCTATGAGTTTTCTCACTTTTACCCTTCCAGTGCACTCTCCCATCCCACAGGGAGGCAGGGGGTGACCTAGAGACTGTGTGGTTTAGTTTCCAGCTGGGGCTAAACCACAACAGTCCTCTTTGGTGCCTAACATGGGGCTCAAAGGGTTTGAGATAACGACAGATTTGACTGAAATATGCTAGATGGGATTTATAGCCTTACTGCTGTTTGGCTGTTTTGGTCATATTCCTGTGCTTGCCTGGGGCTTGTTTGTTTTACCGTATATTAGAGCTTTGTGCTCATTAGTGGCCACTTCTTGCTTTCTTTGCTTGTTGGGCTGCTCACTCTGCATCACCTCACTCTGCTGTGCTGGGGTAAGGCCACATTGGGCAGGCTTTCTTCTGAAGAGACATTGTCTGTGGGTAAGATCATGCTGGAACAGGTGCCCCTCAAAGCAACTGTGGCTGTGGATAAATCCATGCAGCAGCAGGTATATCCCTGAAGAGACTGTGGCTCATAGACAAGGCTCCACCTGGAGCAGCTACAACCCTAAGGTACTGCAGTCTGTGGATAAATCCAAGCTGGAACAGGGGTAAGGGGAGGAGTTCAATGCAGTGTTAAATCCAATAGGGAGTGAGGTGGAGACTGTAATGGAAATATCTTTAATTGTTGTAATCCATTATTTCAGTTGCATGTTATAGGAATTACTATAACAGGCACTACCCAAACCAATGGAGGAGAAGCCTTACAAGAAGCAGAGCACGTGCAGCATGGACCTGACCAAAACTGGCTTTGGTATCCAATAACCACACAACAAACCACCTCTCCTGTTCTGAGTGACCACCACAACATGGAGCCCAAAGTCACTGTCTACATGGACATGTTGTGGACACTGTATGCACATTTTGCAGGGATGGTCAATAGACTCAGGGAATAATATCTGTGTATTATATCGAAGGTAAGAAAGACAGGTGGTGGTTGATGAGCTTGTATTGGATAGCATGGGACCTGAGTATGATATAAGTGCTGTGAAATAAAGAAAACATCCCTGTATTATCAATGCTGTTTTCTGCATATATTCAAAACATAGTCCCATACTAGCTATTATGATGAAAATTAACTATATCCCAGACAAAACCAGCACAGTGTGCCTGCTGGAGCTTGGTACTTTTAACCTGGAAGTTAAAAAAGTGACACACAAAACTATCAAGCAATTATTTAGTTTCCTGAAATAAAGAAAGTGGATCAGAGGTGGGTAAAGGCTTTTCTAAGCTGCAAAATTGCTACTGATTTTGTGGAGCAGGCAGGAACCTGAAATAATGATCTAATGGGAAAAAAAATCTTGTTCTCAAGAGTTTCTTTTTTTTCTAAATGGAAGAAAAGGTGTTTTTCTGGCTTTGTTAGTTTGGTTTGATTTTGGGGGGAAGGTGTTGGCACTGTTTGGTTTTCTTGGTGGTTTTGGGGGGGTTTTTTAATTGGTTTGGCAAATGTGGATTTTTGGAGGGGTTGTTTGTTTGTTTATCCATAAACAGACTATAACTAATTGTATCAGGTATGTTAGGATAACTTTTTCAATTGGGAAGTCAGCCTAGATATTAGAAAATGTATTGCTCTCAATCTTACACTAAAGATTTTAAGAAGCACACATCTGCTCTTAAAACTTGTTTGGTGATTATAGGAAATTATAGATGTTTTATAGGATGCCTGAGCTTGTGGAGGAAGTCTGACAATCTTAAAATTTCTCCTGTTAAGTTTTCAAGATTACTAGGTACAGTAGGCTTTTGAAAAATAATTGTAGCAATAACAAAAGAAGTCCCAAAGCCCATCCAACACTTACTATCAAGTGCCTGAAAACTGATTGCCATAAAACCAAAGCCTATGCCACCTTTTTGAAATGTTGCTCCTCCAGAAACAAACTCCTCCCTAGAAGACTGCACAGTCACCCATAGCTACAAGGCAGAGTAATCTGCACAGCAAATATGAAGTACAAAGTTCTACCACTGTGACAGGAGAAGAAATCTCTGTACCTGCCTACACGATGAAGATAAGGTCTGTGATGTAGAGTAATTGATACGATAGCATAAGACTGTTATTTGCTTCAAGTGTAGTAAGATGAGGACCTAAAACTTACCATTTCTTTGAGGCTCTTTAGTAAGTGTAAAGAGGAACTGGCTTGAGTTAGACTACTGTGTGTGGACAGAGAAAATAACCACTACTTGAAATAAAATACTACTCTCTGTCTATCTATCTTCCAGCCCTCTCTGTTAGCTAACATGTTGACTGTCTGTGGAGGTGGCTGAGAGAGCAGACAGTAACCTGCCTTTTCTGGAGAAAAGGAAGCAGTGGGAAGTCTCTGAAAGACTTATAAAATGGAAAGTAGGACAGCAGATATGAAAAAAAAAAAAGACAGGAAAAGCAAGATATTCTGTTCTTTTCCTCTACAGTGCAGCATTCACTTGTTTTCTTATAATATCCAGCGGGTATCAACCAGATTTATTCAGCACTGCCTCTCTTTAGAGACTCTGAAGGACAAGAGAACTAATGCTCAGGCTTCAAATGGTATCCTTAGCTGGTTATCAACTAAAGACACATCATTTTATTGCTTACATCAGTATAAACCTGGAGTTACTATAGTGACATGAGGATAGAAGCATGCATAAATTCAATGTATATGAAAAGATATTTCAGCCCTGCATATAACTCGCTGCCATTTCAGAGAATATTTTACAATCCACTTTTTAGGATCAGCATTACTTCTGAGAAAAGCTTTTGTGTCTGCCATCACTTATCCTAAATTACATTACTAGCTAAACTGAGGGAAGGTACATAGAGTGCTGCATTTCCTTCTCAAGAAAATATTTTCCTAAAGATAGATATATTATTGTCTTTATAAAAAGTATTATCTCAAAATTAATTGCTTTTCTTGCTATTCACATTATCTGTCACATCTATCATGTTTTGCAAGATCATCCTCAGGGGCTTTATCTTTCTCTTAGATAAGTAAAAATGTCAAGCGACAAATTCACCTGCAGTGGGGTAGTTAAACATTCTGAAGACTCTTTAAGGAGCAGTTTTCACACAATAAATAAATAATGTCTACTTTGTAAAGTAAGAATTTTACCAATTGTAGAGATTAATTTATAACCTTTATATTATTTTAATGACCCCACTGCAATGAGAAACTGTAAGCAGATGCTGAGATCAGGTTGTGGCTAAAACTGATGGGAAGATTTTTTCTTGAAGGATTTAAACACAGAAAACATAGTGCTGCATTGTGAGATGAAGCCAAACATGAAGCCTGTATTGAACAGGTTCACGTAAGAGATATAAATGCAGCCTTTTTCAAATACAGCTACAAATGAGGGCCTTTTTTTTTTCAAATGCTTCATACAACTCTCACATATGACCACGTGGAAGACATTTTAGCCTCGTACATTATGCCTCAGTCTTCCTACTCTAGGGTCTCACCCCATTGCAGCCAATTGTATTTTACTTTCTGAACCAAGATATTATTTCTGCACTTTGCAAAGCTTTTCCTTGGTTTTACATTGACAGAGGATATACAGGGATCAAAATTATAGAAAGAAATATCAATTGCTACCTACCTTTGAGAAAAGCATCCTGTCTCAGAAACGCAATGCCAAGTGCTAAGAGTTTAAGCCACAAAAACATGGTTATTTCTGGAAATCAGGCGTATCCTTATGAAACAGCATGTGTCTCTCTCTGGAAAGCAAAATAAGTGTTATCTGTCTGCAAAAGAATTTCTCTGCAAAACTTGAACCAAAAAGGAGAATAACTAGGCACATACATTGCACTGCCTGCTTATCTGTGAAGGAGTTGCTTCCTCTGTTACCCCAAACTAACCACTCGCAAACTCGCTATGCAGTTTAGTGATGTCAGAGACAATTACTTCTTCAAAAAAACTTCTTTCAGTTTCCAGGAAGTCAAAAGGGTTTTTCTTAAGTTCCTGCAGTAACACTCAGCTTCCTTAATTCATATTAAATACATTATTTTCAGCTATTTCTTCCTTTCTACACAAGGCTTAACTTTTCAAAGGACTGGATTTAACAAAGTTATTCTTTCTCTTCGTATTCACTTCTGTATTATATACATTCACTGAGTCCCTTCTACATACAGATGCTCCTTGAGATTTCCGTTGAGAGAAAGAGAAACCCAAACCACCAGTCAGCAAAACACACAGACAGCAAGGCCTTCATGAAATGATACATCCTCAGGTGAAGCAACTGATCATTAAATGAAAACCCTTTAAACATGGGCTTGGACTAGATGATCTCCAGAGGTCCCCACCAAGTATTTTATAATTCTATGGGATATATTTCTGAATCTTTCCACAATGATGCCATTCTAGGTATGACAGTAATACACAAGAAATGGATAGAGGCAGTCTAATTGTTTTCTGTAATGTTCAGTACCTGATTAGATAGCTCAGTGCAGTTCCTTACCATGATAGTGCCGGAGGATTGTGTTCCGTTTCACAGAGTTGATGCAAGGTGCACCAAAGACATTTTACTTCACTGCATGCACTGAGGTAGTTCTCAAGTACTTGGTAACAAATGCCCATTATATAGTAGATTACAAAGGGAATAAATGTTGGAATCACTTCTCTTGAAGGTTTCAAAAGTTTTAAAAGAACTAGCAGAACCCTGTCACAAGACAGACAAAGAAGGGAAGAGGATACTTTTGCACTCTGAAGAATTTCATAAGTCCTTCAGAGACTTCCTAAGAATCATAAAGGAAAGAGCTGCACAAATTCGCTTGATAATTTACAAATTACATGAGTGACTCAAACTCCTTATAAGATTAAACCCGTCTTCTACAAATTTGAGTCAGGTCTTACAACACAGGTCAAAACCTTAGCTTCTATTAAGCAGTATGTCTCTGTACAAACTGGCTGGAATAATATATACAATGACATTGCAAATGTGTCCAGAACAAAAGTGATATAAGTATATCACTCTGATACTCCAGAGACTCCAATTTTCATATACAATTTCTTCATGATCCTGGAGTTGTCACAAATTAAATTTGGACTATAGCCACACATTCCCTGCAGCACTGACATCTCAGGCCCTGTTATCCTAGACAAAAACCAGAATAACAGCATGGCTGAAGCGTGCCATCCGATGAATACAGTGCATGACATCCTGTGGAGAATTTCTCATAAAAGTACTGAAAAAGAACCAGGCTCCATTCCCACCTGACCTTCCCCAGCAGTTTTATACAACCTCCACTCAACTTTTCAAGCTGTGTGCCCCAGACAAATTCCTGCACAGTGGGCCTTTGCTGGCTGTGATATTTTCACAGCCTCCACAGCACTTAAATATTGCAGCACATCATATATATTATTTAGTGATAACATCATACCCTTTGGCCATCATATCATTCAGGTATAATATTCTTGCACTCATTTAACAGTTGAGAAACCATCAACTGTTGAAATTAATGACCAGGTACAAATGAAACTCATTCAGAGACCCAAACCATATATCTCAAGTCTCAGTGAAGTTCTAAGAAGAAAAATCTCTCTTTCTGAAAGCAGATATTTCAATTAGCAATTTATTGCAGTGCCCATTTTCTGGCAATGAACCACTGCCCTGTAACTGGAAAAAAACACCTTCACGTTTATATTACATATAATCTTTGATTTCAGATTAGTGTCAGTTGTTTTAATACTCCCTCTGCTTGCAGTGTGTTTGAAATACAAATCTCAGTAGTCTGTCTATTTGACATTTGTCTGTATGGAGAACTGAGAAAGAAATAAAGGATATTATGTTACTAAACCCCTGGATTTTCACGGACTCTAATGAAGAAGCCATTTATTTTACTGAGAGATGCCACGTGCATTTTAGTCACTAAATCCTTCAAAGAGCTGCAGACTCAGCCCAAGAAGGAGGAATGAAGCATGTGACATAAAAATCAAACTCATTTGAGATTACTTTTCTTAAATAAGTTTCTGAAAGCAGGTAATTATGAACTGCATACACAAAGCTAGAAGTTACATAAAAGAAAGTTCAGATTTAAGCAAAAAACAGAATCAGCCAAAGAGAATCTGTATACTTTGCTAGCATTTTAATTTGTCAGAAAAATCTTAATGTCACAGAGTACAAAACTATGTGTTGGAGGACTTCAGAACCGACAGAGCAATCTCAGCTCTGCCTGTTATCAAAGGATGGCAATTTAACTCCTCTCAGGCACAGGGAAGGTGAAGAAATGGTTGTTGTACATTTGCTGAGTGGAAAACATGGTCCATAAAAGCAGTTGTTCTGGAAAAGAAAGAGAAGATGCTGATTTGAAGGGAAAATTTCTACACTGCAGGGCTGGCTGATGGCCAGGATATAACCTCTTCAGTTTCACTCTTCTGTCGGGAAGAGTTTGCTTGGTTTTGTTAGTTAAGATAACTGCAGTGTGAGCAAGTCAAAGAACAGACTACAAAGTACCAAAATTTCTGTTCTGGTGTGGTTTAGACCTGTTCTGAAAGCAATACTATAAAGATGCTATATTGGGACTTCACACTTATCATCTTATATTGAGCTCCATATCACATAAAGTCAGTCTACAGCTTTCTATACATGAACAGATTATGGCTACACCAATGAATTTACAACCCATATATTATTTCCTATTCATGGTTCACCCAGAATTAATCACAAATATGTTTAAGGCTATTAGAACACATGAAGTCTTTTCCCAAACATAAACTACAGTCTTCTTGCCAAGGTTAAACCCAAACCCTCACTTTTGGGAGAGTGAGAAGGGATTCATTTGTTCTACTTACCCATTAAGCGATAGGCTATTATAATAAATCCTTTCTCAGGACAGGAACTTAATTTTTAACCAGCAAAATGATTATGTCAATATGTAACTACAGCAGTATCCTTCCCCTGTGCTAGAAAGAATCAAAGCCAGGACCATTAATTTTTATTAAGAGGGATTTCTAAAATGACATTAAAAATGTGTAGATGCTTAAGTTACCCATCTCTTTCAAAGTCTCTCTCTTTTGTAAGTCATGAAAAGAACCACAATACCCCAAACAAAAAACACCCACAAAACCCTCTGTAAGAAGCAAATATTTCCTTGTCTGGTTCACCTATCTTGCAACACAGCAGATTTTTTAAATTACCAAAAATACCTCCTATCCTGCGCTACTAAAAACCACTGTAAAGGGCAACTATATTACAAGTGCAATAAAATTTCAAAAATATAAGTACCAATAACAATCAGTTTTCCTTTGAATTTACTTGTGAAAGCTTTGGAGAAGATCACAAATCCACGCCTCCTGCTCATATAAAAAAATTAAAGCCCTTGAAATACAGAGAAAACAGAGGGAATTCAAAGTAGATAGAATTAAAGCAGTATGCCCTTGCTCCAGATGAGTTGCAAGTATAGTTATGAAGCAATTCACAAAATTTCACATGAAAATACGTTGAAATCACAATCATAAAGCAGGTTCATTCTGTACTAATAAATTTAAGGTAGTTTGTGACATAAATGCTTTTTATACGACACTTGTTCTGCTGAAACTACCATTTGTAGATATATTAACCACTCCAGTCAAGAGCTTAAAAAGAAAAAAAAGCAAACAACACATGAAACAATCTCACAAGTAATAATGGAAAGATAAAATGAGCTGCATTTCAGAACTAGCTAATATTTCACAGGCACACATGCAGACTATATTCAGCTTTAACGCCTGAAATACACCTCAACTGGCTTCAATTGACAGTTGCTAAAAAGAAGTTTGGCTCTATTGTGAGAGTGAATCTCAAGGAAACATACTATTGGAATCTATATGTTCAGCTACTCTATTCTTACAATACATTTCTGAAATAGTTGATATAAGGAGAGAGAGAAAATGAATTATTCCATAGAAAGACGCAATGAAAATTCCCACTGGTTTTGATTTGCGTTGATTTACACACGACTCAGATGTCCCATGTGGGAATAATAATTGATGACTAAGGAGATGATGATAAAAGTATCATCAACCCTCATTCCAAATTCTTTCACTCCCACTTCCAATTCAGTCCTAGGGCTATTCAATCAACCCCGTGGGTAAGCTGGGGCAAGGCCTGGTTGTCTCCCTGCTAATGAGACTGCAGCACTGGAGCAAACAGTTGTGATCCTCAAACCTCAGTTATTCAGTGACTGAAGTTAGAGGGTGAAAAAGCTCTGCCCAGATCCCAAAAAGTCTTAGAGCTTGCTGAGGGATACCAAGATCTCCAACAGCCCCCACAGTCACTGCCAACTTGCTTTCTACCAGGAGGCATTTCTGTAACTCTGTTTTGTTAAGTTGTGCTGCACAAAGACATCAGATTTCAGAGTGCACTGGGCACGGTGTCATCCTCAAATACAACTGCACAAAGCATTTCACATATTTTGCTTCTGAAGGCATTGTTACTTAGCAGTGGTCCTGCCTGGCTAGGTCTTATCACAGTAGGCAGGCAACAGCAAAGCCAAGGAAAATTCAGCTGCACACGCTTGATGCTGTGGTTTAGCAGATTTCCTTTCTCAGAGTATTTCATCAACTTCTGAACAATACCAAATGGACAGTCTGGGCTGTACCTGCTCATGCAGGAGCTCACAGGGAATGAAGTCACCAATAAGGGTAACTACTTAATTGGGAAACCTGCAAAACAGGACCACAGCATTTTCAGTACATCTAAGAAAGGGGAAGAATGAGCAATAACTGAAGAGTAAAAAGGTACTCATGTAGGCCAAATGAATATAAGCACTTCTCCATAGCTCCCTGCTCTACAACAGCTTTACAAGGAGGCAGTTCAGGGTGTGTGGCATCTTGCTTTTTTCAATACAGACTCCAGCCTTATTTCCTCCCTCCAGGTAACAGTCACATCTGGGTCTGTGTATGACAGAGGGAGGGAGGGAGGGAGGGAGGGAGCATTCAAGGGAGCATGACACTTCAGCCCCAGAACAACTCCACCACATGCTAATGCAACCAAAAAATACCTTTCTATTCTTTGGTGAGAAGCCAAGCTGGTTCCTCTTGCAAAGAAGGGTAGAAGAAAGTAGAGAATAGCTATAGAAACCACCATTTACCCTAGAGGCAGGGAGAGCAGGAACTCTTTATCCATGTAAATTGATTTTGAGACTTGCCTTTTCTACCCCACAGACTGTTCCACAAATAATTCCCTATCTCTGCCTGGTACTACAGTGCCAGGAGGAAACAGACTGGAAAGATGAAAGGAAGGCAAGAGTAATAGTAACCAGGGTATGAGCAGCATTTTCATACAGCCATGAGCCAAATAAATCTGTGTCTTGGATTGTCCAGCAAAAGATTGTCCCACACTGTATCTGCCATCAAGTATCAAATAACATCCATGTTTAGCCTGCACACTAACACCTGTAGGGCCTGTGCCACACAAGGGCAATCATTCCTGGTGGTCACTCTGTTCAGTGCCATAGGAACTGTGACTGAAAGATGCCAGTGAAGCTAGACCTAGTTCTCCATATGATTTCATGCCACTCAGTTTCACTCTGTGTTTGTTTCCCTAAGATTTTAGCTGAATACACCAGGGCATTCATCTTTCTTACAAAACACAGCTTCCAAGTCCAGATTTTTCAAAGTCAATATGGTGTCACTCTGGCATTCATCACTAAGAATTTGAATTGGATTGCATTTGTTTGAGGGTTTACTGGGGGAAAGGGGAGGATTAATTCAGGTAATGGTGTTCTCTACTGGTACTTAAATGTAATGCTGTTTTGTGTGTATTTACAAAATGTTGTATGAATTAGTTTGCTGAAGTAATGCATTCTTGAGAATACACCTGTGCTTTCTTTTTGTTCAGAGGCCTGGAAAGGATAGAGTACAAAGCATGTAATTTAAAAAAAATTAAATTCTCTACATGCTTGATACATAGTTTGGATATAAAGTTATGCAGACTTCCTTTGTTTTGCATAATTTCTCTTGAATTGAAGTAATCTCATATGGGTCAGCTCAGTTACACCGATATTCAGCATGGCTGAATATCAGAATTAAGCAGTTCCACAGAGTCTGAAGGCACACACCTTAGCAAACACTAATGGACACAGGATAAATTCACAGCAAGGGCAACTCTGTTTAAATCAAGGGAGCTACCTGCATAATGCCTTTCATCCAGTAAAATTAATATAACAGCCTTACTGTGAACACAATGATCATGCTCGAGAATATGTTATAATACTCATAATTTTCATTGAATATTTGCTAATTTGTACATACTTTTTCAAGCTAGTTTGCGATTGCCAAGAACTTTTTTCTGAAGAAAGAAAACATTTTTACTTAATATGCCATATTGGATCACATTATTTTAAAGTCAAGAGTAAACAACACAGCTTTTTGTGCAAGAATACTGCTATCATGCTCGAGAATATGTTATAATACTCATAATTTTCATTGAATATTTGCTAATTTGTACATACTTTTTCAAGCTAGTTTGCGATTGCCAAGAACTTTTTTCTGAAGAAAGAAAACATTTTTACTTAATATGCCATATTGGATCACATTATTTTAAAGTCAAGAGTAAACAACACAGCTTTTTGTGCAAGAATACTGCTATGCCATATTGGATCACATTATTTTAAAGTGAAGAGTAAACAACACAGCTCTTTGTGCAAGAATACTGCTACGCTGCTATCCACCCTCAGGCAATGATGATTTGACATCTTCACTTCATATGTTGCCTGCATGATCTGTGCTGTACCTGCTCAGGACAGAGAATGTATTCTGGTATCCCTGAGGCACTATTCACAATCTGGCCCAAAATGAGCAATAAGTCTATGATAAGCTCTCAGAAGTGCCAAAGCACTTCTTGCTTACACATACAGTCGTTCCAGGAAAACAGTAGGCTCAGTTATTGTGAAATTAGTGTTCTTGAGTAGCTTCTTTCACCATGCCCACTTACAATTTTCTACCCTTAAAGCAGAGCAGCACAACCATAAGCACCGAGTCATATTTGTGCTGAACATCTGCTCCTCCTCCTGGTTTTGAATGAGTGCTGGATACTGAGGACAGCTCAATATTTAGCTTTGTTTATGGTGTTCAAATATTGTACAATGAATGAGAACATTTCACCTTATGAAGCATAAAATAAACATTTTTACCCATAGCAACTTTTCTTTGCATCCTTCCATCATCCAGTTTGAAATGGAAAATGAAAAGGAGGCACAATGTTAATTTGGATATTTGCTACACATGGACCACTCCTTCTTGAACTCTCACTCAGAAGAGCTCTTCAACAGAGGCAGATTTTTCCTTCTCTTAGTCTGATTCTCCTTTTTCCCCTTAGTTTCATTTCTCCTAGTACTAACCTCTAGATTTTTACAGACACTCACATGACTGTGTCTCAGCAAATGAACAACCACAGCTTTAGAAAGCAGTGAGCTGAATGCCAGGCAGGGAACTGTGCTCTGTGCAGTCCCAGGGAAACTCAGGAATACCACTGCAGCTGGAAATGCTAAAAAAAGCTCCCTCTGTGCAGGGTCTCCCCTACTGCCTTCATAAAATCCACCCTGCCTTTAGCAAAATTGGTTGCTTGCTTTCTGACTGCTTTCTATTAGCCAATCTGTGGCTGCTAGTTAATTTTGCCAAATTATATGCAAAATTATACACTACTATGTGACACTGCAGTAAATGCTGTCTTACCTGCACCATATGGAATGTCATGGCCATGTCGTGTTTGCAGAAGGCCTGACAGAAAATGAGTCAAAGGAGCAGTAACACCTGCCAACACAAAACAGCCCACACACAAGAATAAGAAAATGCTTACAAAATAATCTTTCCCAAAGTATTTCCATCCTGGTTTCAAAATAGCACTCACATACTTCATTGCAGTTCACTGGACATTCTCTTATCTCTTGAGCATTGTTTCCTGTGTGCTCTGTAGCAAACTTAAAGACATGTCTGTTTATTCTGAAGCCCGAGCTTGAAATAACCGAACAGGGTGGGATTTTCTTTTTCTATCTTTTTTTAAAGCTCAAGTTTAGCTGAAGCAAGCCAGGACCAGTATCAGGGTAGGCTACTGAACCCATGTCTTGAGCTATCTTTCTACAGTATGATACTCCTGAGTTAACTGCTGGTTAGTCTGTGTTGTAAAGGAGCAGACCAGTTTGCTTTCCATGAGTTCTCTGTCTGTTTTCCTCTGTCTATTTTACCCAAGTTGTCATCTTCTGTGATATTAACTTCTGTATTGTGTGCTTCTAGCACTGTATCCTATTCCACCCAGACTGCTTCCCACTGGGGCTGCCAGATTCATCATCATACACTATTCACTGTGGTCTCCAAATCCTCCTGGTGTTTTAATATCTGTCAGAGGACACTGCTTATATCCAGGAGTATTAGTGTTCATTTTTCCAATAAAACACAGCATAACTTTATACCAAATGTTTTTCTAACATCCCAGCTATGATTACTTTTTTGGATAGAAATGTATTCCCACAGCTGATTGTAGTCATTATGGTACAGTAGCACAGAAATGCCTTTGAGCAAGGTATTTACAAGCATAAACCACAAATATTTACCTAGAAGGCTGGTCTGCTTACAGTGACGCTGTTGGTCGTCTTCTGATGGCCCATCTCATTCCCTTCTCCACACTGTGACATGATTATTCTCTCTGGGGCTGTCCAAATGGGTTAGATAGATGCCTCCAAAGATAAGCATGTGGCAGACATTACTTCTTCCTCAGTGGCTTGTCAAAAAAACTATTGCTATAAAGCTAGAATCCAGAAGATTTCTATAATCTTAACTCATAATAGCCACCTTTGAATTTGAAACAGTTAGAAAATCAAACTGATCTCATAGGTTTACCTTGTACATCAGGGTCTATGTCACATGTCCCTCCCTCAGCTTCCAGCCCTGTAAGCTGCTCAATTTATGTTTCAAACACACACTGTAAGCCATCTAAAAATGTGGCAAGTTCATTTTGCTGCTATCCAGACAAAAAAAAGTCTGTCTAAAGATACACTGGGTGTCTTTGTTTATTCTCACACTATAAAAACAACAAAATATTTAGCACAAGCAGTAAATTCAAAAGCTTCTTTAAAGGAAAAGAGTTAAAACTATAAGGAAACATTGAAAAATCATTCACTATAAGGGCAGAAAAACTTTTCTGAGAAGTTTCTGTAGCATAAAAAGACTTCTGTAATGTGGAAAATCCCATGAAGCTACATCCTAGGCCATACACTTTTGAAATACATTTTTAAGTATGGAGCCAAAATCACTTTCTATTCAGTCTTGTGAAAGTCCATGTACCTTGGTTATTTGCTCCTTTAGTAGAAGTGCTAAAAAATCGGATATTACCACATTTTCCCTGACATAAAATGGGTCAGTATTAAGAAAAAAAACCCAGACTGCAGGTAAGAAATGGAGGCAGAGGGGACAGAAGTAAAAAACATGTGAGATAGAATCATCAAGGTTCGAAAAGGTCTTTAAAATCATGAAGCCTAATCATCAACCCAAGCACTATCAATAAATCATGTACCCAAATGCCACATCCATGTGGGGTTTTAACTCTTCTGGGGATATGGTGATTCCACCACTTCCATGGCAGCCTGTTCCAATGTTTAACAACTCTTTTCCATGAAAATATTTTTCCTAATAGCCAATCTAAACCTCCTTTGATGCAACTTGAGGCCATTTCCTCTTGTTCTTTCACATGTTACCTAGGAAGAGACCAACCCCCACCTGGCTACAGCCTCCTGTCAGGTAGTTGTAAAGAGCAATAAGGTCCCCTCAAGCCTCTTTTTCTCCAAGGTAAACAGCCCCAGCTCCTTCATCTGCATCTCATCAGACTCATGCTCCAGACCTTCCACTAGATTTGTTGCCCTTCTCTGGCAAAGCTCCAGCACTTCAATGTCCCCATTGTAGTGACTGGCCCAAAACTGAACAGATGCATTGCAGTAGCATGGAAGAATATTACTTGCTGCATGTTACATGTATTTTTTGGTCAAAAAAATTTCAAATTGATCTGTTGTCTGCAACAACAGTTATGTTATGAATACTTCCAGAGTATTCAGAAAGTTCAGGGCAAATCCTCCTGTTTAGTTAGACTGGTGTCTAGTCTGAATGAGAAGTGCAGAAGGTAAATTTGAGTAAAAGTGAGACTCAGTTAAGCATTTTAATTTCATGAAAATGATCAAAATTATTTATGGTACAAAAGTCATTTATGCAATTTCAAATGCTTCTCTATCACTTCTTTTTAATAGACATACTTAGAGTGAGCTAACAGAGGTGCAGAAATATTTGAAATATATACTTATAAAGTAACAGTCACGTAAACAGTAGTCTCTTGTGCAAGACATTCTGGCAGAGAGTCAAGTAAATACTTTAGTGATTTAAAGACAAGTAAGAGAAAAGACATCACCGGGAAATTAAACACTCTGAAATAAAAAAAAAAAACATATTGGTAAGGCCTTATAAACACATACAATCTATTTACTGCACACATACAATCTATTTACTGCATACAAAGCAATGGAAGAGCCAAAAAAAGCCAAAAGAGGATGGTGGAAGGAGAGGAGGGAAAGCTTGTATCTATCATGTTGAAACAGTCCATGCTGTGGTATTCCTAAAACACCTGGAATTATCAGAATATGCAACTGAATCACAACAGGAGGAAAACAGTATCAGATTCTTTTACAGAAAGAAAAGAAAACAACTCTTGCATGTGTTTCATAAAATGGGACTCAAAAAAACCCACAATTTCACAACAATTATTTTTATAATACATGCTCATGTGTACTCTGCTCAAAATCTAATCTCTGTCAAAAACAAGAAAAAAAAAAGAAAAAGAAGAAAGGCCTAGTATCACTATTGGTTCTTCAGTTTTTTCTAAAAGGGATAAAATATTAGCAATATAAATTCTGCCATATCAAGAATAGTTCGTTTTCTCATAACAAGCTTAGGCTGACAAACTAACTTGGTAATCCTTCCCAAGATCAGCATAAATATTTGCACATCCTCTTTCTGCCGTATAGTAAGTGTTATTTCCTATACTGGGTAAGTTAGGAAATATCATAGAAGAGGAAACTTCATGCAACAATTATTTAGCAAGAGACTCTCTCTGTTGTTGTCTTCAACTCATAAGATCCTCTTTAGAGTTCATAAAATTCTGGGTTAAAATACAGAGGTATCATTTAACATTGATTTCGATGCAAAACAAGAAAAAAATGTTAGCTACACATTGCCAGTGCCTAAAGCAAAATCAGTCTATCAAGCCTATAAACTGGTAAACAGAAATTTTTTTCTTCCTTCAGGCAATGTTATACTGAGAAATATATCAACCTCATTTCAATTTGAGATCCCAGCTTTATTTTCAGTTTACTGATGTTCAGAAAGTTGCCCCACACTGACCAATGGAGACCCAATCAGGAGGGGTGAAGTTTCTGATAGACTTTACCACCTCTGCCAGCACATTGTCATTTTAGGTGGAAGAGACCAACCACGCTCGAAAAATATAGATTTTCTAAGTTTTTCTAAGAAAAACTCTGTTTGTTTTCCTTTCCTTCTTCTACCGTAACCAGGAACACGATGTAAAGACAGATGATGATAGTGAACAAAATGAGACCAACGTGCCCTCCACTGTCTCTGACCAAAAAATCCTTTGTGCTATTCCTTGTTCTCAGAACCTTCCTTTCTCCAGGTTTGTCACATTAGCCTGAAAGAAGCTTTGCACTGTCTCACTTTTCACAGAGAGCTCTTCTTCTTAAATCATAAACCTGTAAGGTCAGACTCACACACACTTCATTCTAGCTAGAAATAATACCTGTCACATACTACTACAATATTCAGGTAGCAAGAGCACCAAATACCATCCCTGAGGTGAAAACAACTCCAGTTAAACCCCCGACTTTGGGGAGTTTGGAGTGAGTTGGGGTGTTCAGTCTTCATTCTCTTTTGCTTGCATAAGGAACACAAACAGGGTGAGAAAAGAGAAGTTTGAAAACGCGGTGGGAAGAGCTTTTCTTTGCTATTTCCACAGTGGCCTCTGTTCTCCAAGGGGTAATGGGAAGTAGAAAAGGTGTTTTTGAGAAAGTCTGGGGTTTACAGCTCAGTATTAGAAAGCTGAGCAAGCTGAAAATGTGTATATTCTTTGTACAACCGTATAACCATGTGAACTCTCCAAAGATCATGCATCTTTACTTATTTACCTATTTTAAAAAGCTTAATGTTTTCATTAACATTCAGATTAATTAAGGCGAAAAAAGAATTTGTTTTGCATGATCTATAATAGCTAAATTACATGAAACTAGTTTTATAAATTATCTACAGTAATCTTCAAAACCTCCTAAAATTGTTTATTGAACAAGCAAAAGCTCAAAAGGAAAAGCAAAAATCCAAAGTCATGTCAAATAGATTATTTATCTTGAATCCAAGCTTATACCCACTTGAACTATTTTACTACTGGTACTACTTTTTATGCTGTATTTATCAATAGTTTATGTATTGGAAGCAAGCTTTGTTTAATTTCAATGTTAGATACATTTAATGCCTTTACTGCCCAATAAATCATGAAAGATCAGCAGTAGTGTTTTTCAGGACTGTCAGATCATCAGGCCAAATCAAGCTTTAACTAAAAAACAGTAAAAACTCCTGACTGCTGCTTTCTGCTCTCACCTCAGCTTGGCCTGCAAACGATGCTGCTCACAGCTTTCCAAGCTGGTTTCAGTTTCTTGTTCCTGTGTGATAATTACCAGGGCCCAGCAATGGTGCAGAGCTGCAAAATTCATAACTGAGAGCCTGAATATTACTTTTTTTTCCAGCTAAGTGAAATCCAAGCTACATCAGTGAAGCCACAATTTCACTTCTATTGTCTCTGATAGATCTCTCTGAAGATGGACTTTCTGGAAAATTCCAAGCTGGTTTCAGTTTCTTGTTCCTGTGTGATAATTACCAGGGCCCAGCAATGGTGCAGAGCTGCAAAATTCATAACTGAGAGCCTGAATATTACTTTTTTTTCCAGCTAAGTGAAATCCAAGCTACATCAGTGAAGCCACAATTTCACTTCTATTGTCTCTGATAGATCTCTCTGAAGATGGACTTTCTGGAAAAAAGGCATTCACTTCTATTGTCTCTGATAGATCTCTTTGAAGATGGACTTTCTGGAGACCAGTTAAGGCATTCTGATGCAGACCACTGCTGGTGCCTTAAGTAAGGAATACTCTGAGAGCTGAAAACAGGAATGTTGATATCCTGACCCTCAATCCCCAACCTCAATTTAACATATTGGAACACTTTAGGTCAGTGCATGCCTTCTTACCTCTGCATTGTCTGGATGAAAAGACTGGTCCTTTGGGGACAGCCTAATTAATATCTCAGATTTCATTTTGCACATCAGAGGTACCAAGCTCCTTTTCCCCAGTCTGGCTTTGTATCTGAAGTGCCACAGGTGCCAGCATTTTCTTACTGAAAGTAGAAAAGTACAGAGACAGATAAATACCATCCAAATTTTCAACTAAGGATGACTTTCAAGATTCAGCATAACTTTTTCAGTCAGATGCCTCAGGTTTTTCTAAGTTGATAAGCTGGTTTCTTAGCTCTTGTCACGATACATTGAATGATTTGAAGCTTACACTGAACTAAAGCATACATGACACTGACTCCTGCAGGTTCCTGCAGGACCAACAAACCCCACTCTGGGGCAGTGGAGAGGTTGCAGAAGTGTGCACACATTTGAAGTTCTGTCCAGTCCAAGTGCTGAGAGCACATCTCTCGTTCTCCCTGGCCCCTGGCTGCTCTTTCAGCTTGTTGATAGCTCCCAGATGACAAGATAGAACTTGAACACTTTGTATGGAACAAAATCAGATAACCCTCCCAATAACACTTTTCAGCAGTACATTGGATGGGATGCATTTGTCTCAGTGTGTCTTGGTTTGTAGTTTCACCACACATTTTAAATCTACCTATGGTATACACAGTTGCTAATATCTCCTCCTCCCCTCACCTGCTAATGAAGGGTGAGGTTGAGTTTTCTACTTTTAACAAGATATATGGAACAAAATCAGATAACCCTCCCAATAACACTTTTCAGCAGTACATTGGATGGGATGCATTTGTCTCAGTGTGTCTTGGTTTGTAGTTTCACCACACATTTTAAATCTACCTATGGTATACACAGTTGCTAATATCTCCTCCTCCCCTCACCTGCTAATGAAGGGTGAGGTTGAGTTTTCTACTTTTAACAAGATAGTTGGTTTATTTTATGGTTGTATTCTTTGGAATACTTCGAATATTTTCATATTGGAAGACATTATATTGCTAGTACGGAGATCTACATTGTCCTTTTCCTAAGCTGGGGACAAGCAATGACATTATCTTTCTTTTTTCACCAAATGCCCTAACCACATCACTCTTCAGGGAAATGCACCCTTTGATTACTCAGCTCTGTGCAGCACACGTGTTCTGGATGAACTATACAATCCTGTGTGGGAGGGAAGTGGGAGGAGGAGAAGGAGGAGAGCAGAATAGAAAGGCAGATCATGAAGAAAGAAGTGGTGGTCATTCAGAGCTCTGCTGGTAATAATGTCAGCAGAGAAAGTATGAACAGTGCTGCAATGCAATGTGCTTTACTACATCCAACTCCATCTAGGGGTCAGGTTGCTGAGCTCTATCCTTGGCTCTACAAGCATTTGGGAAGTCCTGAGGAGTGTTCCACAGGGGCAATGATACACAGGATTCTTAGTGTATCTGTAGGTATATAGAGGAACAGGTACACAAGTATGTAAACACATACGAAGTTGCAAAACAGTTGTCATTTTTAGAAGGAAGGTCTGTCAGGCTAAGAGGATTGCTCACCTGCTTTGTGTTCCATGTTACACAAAAACCTTTGAGTAAATACTTGTTTTAAGCAAATGATACTGCCCAAATCAGCAAGGTTAATGCTGAAATTTTCTGCTAAAATTGTAAATAGCATTTAAAGGGTCACTTGGAAAATTAAGCTCTAGGAACCAGAGAAAATACATATCTAGCAAGAGACATGGTAACTTAGATTTATAGCTTGACCTTGAATTATGGGAAGAATTTTATAACATTCCAGATTTATGATTCTATTTCCTGGAGACTCTGACTGTAAAAATGAGGCTGGACTTATTGAAGCAAGTTCACTTCTGGTTTTCTTGACAAGAAAGTGTCCTTGAGCTGTAGGAATCTTGTAACATAAACCAGACAAGCTTTCAAGTAATCTATGTGCTTCCTTAATTGTCTTAGAGCTAAAGGCTTTAAATCCAAGATGAGGTATGTATTTCCTTATGTCCACATTGCATAGACACTGAGCAAAAATACTAGCTTTTATCATCTGCAAAACAGACCACTTGTCCTGCAATCACCAAAATCTGCTGGAACAGGATTTCATGCTAGAAAACTCAAATACTGTTAAATACTGTTATTCACTTGATAGATTAAACTGAAAATTATAGACATGCTTATAATTAATTATTTCCTCTGTTTAGGGGTCAAGTCACAAACCTACCTATATGTTATTGTTTTGTTTTCTGTTACAGTTTTGCATCTCTCTCCCTTATAAAAATGTAGGGAATGGGAGCACAAGATGAAGAAACAGAAAGCAGCTTCAAAAATTGGAAGTTTACTTACAGTTGCTTTCCCTTTTTTTGTTTCCTGGAGAAACGATAAAAAACTTAGATTTTATTTTTTTCTTCAAAGGGTTGCTAGGAATAGAATTCAAATTATCAGAGCTTCCCTTTCTTGTTCAGGGCCACTGACTGACCATAAGAAAAATGTATTGAGGCATTAGATGTATTTGTTTGAAATAGCTGATATTGAAATTCAAACAGTTCTTCAAGCAGAATTCCTAACAAGAAGGATTTGTGACAGGGAGTCTACAACATTTACTGTGAAGAAAAAAAAAAGTGTGTTTAAGAGACCCTCAAACCTTCAAAAGAACACTTCCTTCAAAAGGCCCCACCTCACAGCTATAAGGGATTTTCAGAAGTTAATGTATTTACATAGAGTGGAAACTGTACAAGGCAATTACTGGAAACATTGGTGTCGTATTGAACAAAATGGTCCTGATTTTCCTTGGGTTGTTTTTTTTTTTCCAAAGAAATCCATTATTTCTTTCATCTACACTAAAACTATAGGCCAAATCCTGTAGCTTTTACTGAAAAAAAAAAGTCATTTTACAGACCTCCTGCTGGTCTTCTGTGCAAAGAAATTGAATACTCCAATGAGGTGAAGGACAGAAAGAAAAGGAGCTAGAAAATGCAGTCCATATGAAAGCAAAATTGTGTTTAAAATGCACCCAATAAACACTAAGGATTTATTACCAAGTATTTGAGCAGTTTTGCTGACATTTATGTAAGTATTTGTATGTGTCTGTACAGACACACATATGCATATGTATACACACACACACTTCAGTCCACATAAAGCTAACTAGATAAAAATCTCCCCCTTATATTTAGTCATAGCACATTGAGACTGACACACTCTTTGGTATCATCAGCCAATAGTTCCCTTAGATAGTGCTCTACAGTGTCTTATTGCTGTATGTTTCAAATCAACTTTGTGAATGTATTAAAACTAGATTTCAGGAAGAGAGGGGTAGAAGAGCTAAAAGATGCACATAAGCAGCAGTGGCTAGTTAGGTAGTTCAAAATGATCAGTGCATTTATTTTTGGGCATGTTTTATTGTAAAAACAATTTTTCCCTTCCTGGTTTATGCATAATTACTTTTGCCTTCTGAATCCCACCTTTCTGTTTCTCCTTATATCTGGAATCAGCCCCAAGATGTATCAGAGAGAGGGGGAGAGACTTTCAAATTATTTTTGCAGCAGAGTATGACTGGGAGAGTTTTCCATCAACATGGGTGTGTACATGCATCATGAGCACAGGCACACACCAACCACCACACTTCCTCTGAGGGTTCTTCCCTGATCCCTAGCTGCCAGTACTGACTGGAAAACAAATTCCACACTGCAAAACAGGGTAGAAAGAGTGCCTGGTATTTGTGTATGGGAGCTCTCTAGATTTCATCAAAGGAATCTATTCCTACTACTGTAAACACAGTAGCATTGTTCAGCCAACACTCCATAATACATTTTAATCTAGCAATGCTTTCCAACATGCTAAGAACACCCTAAAAAGTAAGATAATATCTACATTCGTTTCCTTTCACCTCCTCTAGTAACCAAGAATCTTTACTTAATGAAAAATTTGATGAATTTTTTAAACTACCTTAAATCACAGAATCTTTACTTAATGAAAAATTTGATTAATTTTTTAAACTACCTTAAATCATCTAAAAATATTGCTGACCATCTATCAGCTCCCACCAAGTCAATCACTTTGGCCGAATTCTTGAGTCTGTTTAAAATCAAGTTGTGTACACATCATGCCCAGCATACAAAAGCTATGAAAAAAAAAGGTTCTGTGACAGCAAAATCTACATAGCTGACCAAGAAGATCACAGACACAAGCATCTCTTAATTATTCTCTGCATAATTAACAAGATAGCTCTGAAGTGCTAGGATTCTGAAGTGACATTGCTTCACTTGGATGGTGAATTCTGAGGATGATTACAAATTACTAACTGAGTCCTTTTCCTGAATTTCTGTTAATATCTAGAGTTGATAGCTTTGCATACAGAGCTATAACTGAAAGCACTCTGCAGAATTATGCATGAAGTTTGTTTGGGGCACACTACATTTATTAAATTTTCCTGAAAAGCCAATCTTCCATAACTGATACTATGCTTTTCATTGTTTCTTCTGCAACTTCAATTTGTTCTTTGGAGTTTTGGAGAGGTAAATATGAATATATTCTGCTTGCTTGATGTGAAGTTCTGGATATAAAAGTAATATTTCCAGTATTTATTTGGTTTCCAAAAAATATAAGTATATATGATACTATTATTTTTATGAATAATGATACCATAGATGATAACAAAGTCAGCAGTGGAGCTGACTATGCAGTAGAAACTAATAGTAGAAACTATGCAGTAGCAAAAAAAGGCTTTCAAGACTAAGCTCTTAATTCTGGCACATGATTTAAGATAACAATTCAATACAATAATCACATTGTAGGGAGAAGAAAAGATAGGTAACATGACCTTTGATGTCAGTACCAATCACTGACAGAGACCTAGGTACACTCCATACTGAAACTTAGAAATTCTTTGCATTTTTACTGCATTTCACTAGAAAACAAACAAGAACCCAAAACAAAAAAAACAATCACACACCTCTGGAATGAACAGCCTATGAAGAAATCTTTTACTTTAGAATTTCAACTCTGGAGTGACCCTAATGGACTTTATTCCATTCTTATGGAAATAAAAAATATTTTTGCTGTGAAACAGCCTATTTAATGTAAGAATTTCCTCCCAATGCAGAGCTTACTGCCCCTCACCTGCTACTAAAACTCTGAACTTTAAGATTCTGTATAATCACTGCAGTAAATATAATGAAATCTTCAAGCCATTTCCGAATACTTAGACTTTCCTTTGCTTGAATTTTTAAGTTGCCACTGTAGGGATTTTGTGCAGAGCCTGTGATTTAGCAATGTGACTTAAAACCATAGGCCTGAAAACATTTAACTGAGCTCTTGGTGATTTCATGAGAAGAAATACAGCCTCAGGCCTCTCCATTTTCCCACATGGCTATTAGTGCAAGCTCGAGTACACTAGCTCTAGGAAGCAGTTAGAGACTGGATGTATGCAACAGTTTTCCTTCTTTATAGCCCTTGAAAATCCTTAGGAATGAAATTTCACGGTTTGTTCCCCACTGCTGCCTGCAGGTGTTAGACAACCTGAAAGACATCATGTGGCACAGGAAAGGATGGGTCATCTCTGCATCCTCTCTAGACCAGGACATGGACAGGCTGTCCATAAGACTGTGCAACAGAGGTTGTGTCATGCCACAGCACTCATGGTTCTTGACCCTGGGGGCTGAGGATGCCTCTTTGCTACACCACTCATCTGCTCCTTCAGACCTCAAGCAAACTGCTGGTAGATGTAGAACTAAAACATCTTCATCCTCCAATGCTGGTAGGAGTCAATGTTTTCAAATCATGTTCCTGCAGAGAACTTTGAAGGATCCCCTTGAAATATTTTTCAGGTCAGTTTTCTAAAATAGATTCTTTGACAACGGTATGTGCAAAGCTGTTATTAAGACTTGTAAGCCCAATAACAGCACAACACACACCTACCCACAGGCATAAACATATTTTCACACAAACCTTTGATTTGTTGGCAACAAGCTTATCAGATACTGTCTGGGGAAGGGGAAGGTTCCCATAACCAAGTCATTTCTTTATATATTTAACCTGCAAACTTCAAAACAGCAAAAATTTGTATAGAGGAAATCAAAGTTACTGTAAAGAGTCAGGTTTCTGAATTTCTTACCGTCAGCTCTCCTCCCACCCTTTAATTCACATACCTATTGACACAACTTTGTATGCTGTAGAGCCTTTGTTATTCCTTCATTATCATCACTGCTGTAATAACAAACATTTCACATACTGAAGAATTGCAAAAACAGAAATGTAAGAGGGTCAGAAAAAAACACTGATATCAAAGATATTACAGTGGGAGGAGGTAATTTATATTGGGAAATTTCAGGGAAATGATAGTGCTGTACCTGTAATTCTTCAAAACAGCCCCCAGTGTAATAACACATACTCCTGTTGGGTTTTGTTCTGGAGTATATGGGACACAATATACACATCACGAAAAATATATCAACCTGTTGCTATTAGAGTCAGTTTGCACAACATCCAAAAAGCTTGGCATTGTAACACAACTGTTATTTGATGTGTGCACTTGAGCACTTCCACCTCACATCAGCTGTCAAGGAGAAAGCCTTATCTTTTTATCACAATTTCTATTCCTCTTCTTCCCATGTGGGATTCATTGAAAACATGGCTGTGGGAGCCAGTAAAAGGGCTGGCAGTGCAGCTGGGTGGAGAAGCTTGCCTGAAGGTTGGACTGAACACAATGTTCTGCACAGCCAGTGCTGAGAGGGAGCTGCTGGTACCTGGAAAATGCAGAGTCTGCTCTTCGTACTATCCCAAGTTATTCATAAAAGCAGAGTTGTTTTTATATTAAAGGCAAGAAGGATGCGAGTGGGCAGAAAGAGGCAGAAAGAGTAATTTCTGAAATTCTCAATACTCTGCATAAGGTGTTCAACCCTACATAGAAAAAGGGGAGAAGTGATATGGACAGCTGAACTGCAGTAATATTCAGAATTCTGGGACATATATCTGCAATCATCTCTGCCATTAAGAAGAGGACCTCAGGTGGCTTGGAAGGGAAAGATCCAGTAGGGCACAGTGACAGAATAAAAGCTATTACTTGTTAGGCCTTTGCTAAAGAATTTCAATGGATTTAATTTAATTTCAAGAGGGTTTTGAGAACCAATATTGTGTAGCCTTTTATCAAGGGTTACCTTACCATAAGCATGAAGCTTCTTTTTTTAATGTATCTTTTGAGGTTTTTCAAAGCAATGATTTTTTCTTTTGAGAGATTTCTATTATAGCCTGTGCCATGCTCTGTGAGAGAAGGTTTAATCCATGCTGCTTCTGCTGTTACCCAGAGTGTCAAAAAAGAGCAATGCAAATATTCACAATATCCTCAGACAGAAATACAGAGAATACTTTTGTGCTTTCATAGTAGCCTAATTCCAATTCTTTCTCTAAAAAAAGAAATCTTTCTAGGCATTTATTTCAAAGATAAAATAGGCAGCTGCTCAGAATAGCCAAATTGATAATGATTTGTCTTTATTGTTGATTCCAGCAGCTCATGTCAGGCCATATATTTACTATAGAAAATTTTTCATATTAACATTAACTGCATATAAATGAAGTTTCATTTCATATGTAAAGTAATTATTTTTTTGTAAGTCATCCACCTTGTCCTTGTGATGACTTCAGAACAGCACAGATGGTGGTCAGGCTCCCCTTTAAATGCTGTGTGATACCAGAAATCTTGTGCCTCTCCACAGGGCCAGAAAATACTCCCTGTGGGTAGACAAGGAACTTCCAAAATGTTCCTTCTGTATAATACTTTGTTCCTCTTTGTTCTCCCAGGCAAAGTTTGACCCCTAGAACTTCTGTGCAATAACCACAGAAATACAGAGCCAACATCTCCACACAGGAGCTGTGAGGGAAGCCTACAAGGAGCTCTCCCATGGTGGCCCCTGCTCCAAGATCCACCACTGAAAGCATAATTCCTATTTGAAAAGCACCTTTTCAATCTATTACGCTTCCAGGACAATGTCACACATCATCTCTGACCTATCTTTGGATCACCACTCTTGTTATTTTCCATCTCACACAAAGGACAATTTCAAACAACACCAGACTAAAAGCCCAGTTTGGAGAGAGGCCCACCTTTCTGGGAAGGTGTTAGGAAGGCTCAGCTTCCTTGCAGCTGGTTCCCATCACCTTCACCTTCCATCCCAATCCCACCACCAGGAACCGTAACTCACCTCTGGCTCCCTTCCCTCCCCTCCTCCTTCTCACCAGGTCTGCTGGTGGCCCTGCAGTGGGGTTGGGGCAGGCAGGAGCAGCACCAGGTGAGGGGAGCTCTGTGGGACCCCACGTCCCTCTGGGAGACAGGTCATCTCCCACATTTCGCCGGGGATAGACGCCCTATGCGTCCAGCTCCCGTCAGCCTGCCAGCCCTCACACCCTCACAGTGCTGCTGCACTGTCAGCTGCACACACTACTGAGCCCTGACTTTCCCGTGCTTCCCTTCAGAAGCTCTGCCACAGTATTTGCAGATTAAAGACAGCTATACACATAAGGCAATGCTTTAAAAATGACAGCAGTGGTTTAGAAACGCTGACCAGTCGATGACGCGGCGTACCCAAAATATTCACCAGGGCTGGCTTAGAGAAAATAACCCGATGCAATTTTTGCAGTGGTGGCTCTGAAAATATAAGGACAATCTATCTGGAAGGATACAGCTGCTTGCTGGATAAAGCAGGAAGATTGCTCAGGGTAGGAGAGAGCCAAGCGTGTGACACAGGCAGTGTGTGCAGGCAGCTCCTGAAGGAGTCTGGAGCCACAACTCAGGATATCTTTGACGCACTACAGTGGTGCTGTTTCAGTAAGCTCTGCTATTACTTGCAAGTGAAGTGTTTGAAAGAAAAGCAAAACTAATAGCAAATTTTGACCTTTTTTCCAAGCCCGTAAGAGAGACAAATGCTCTACATTAAAACATACACAGATCCTCATTCAGCAGAATTACTTTCTGCAAAGCAAAACTCAAGCCCCCATGAGTTACTGACAGAATGGGGAAAAAAATAAAGGAAAAAGTGTTTTACACTGCATGAAGGCTTGACAAAAGAAGTCCTTCCCCCTCTGAGATGAGGAACTGCCTGACATGCAAAACTCACCACTCTCACAGCCACATGACAAGCAAGAGAAACAGAGAACAGAAATACCAGAGATCTGATGTAAAGTGGTGAATAGGCTAAAATTAGTTAATGTTCTGATTTCTTTTATGAAGGGAGGGTAAGTTCTACTTTTTTTTTTTTTTATTATGCCAGAAATACTAGAAAGCACTGGAAAGTGGTGAGAGATTTTAAATCTCAATGCACAAACACATGTTCTTGTATGCACACATGGAGCAGCATAAATATATGCTCATGTTTCTTGTTTTAGGAGCACTAACTCACAAGCAGATATTACAAACATAAGGAGAAAAATAGCCCTTCACATTCATCATTGTATCAGAATAAGATCACAAAATTTTATAGGCACTAGCTTAGCTAAGGCAATGTCTATTCTGGTCTTAAAAGAGAGATTGCCAGTACTCATAATTTTTTCCACTCCAGGTTTTGCATCTTACTTTTCAAATAAAGCTTTCCTTCTTCCTATTGTAGCAATAATATTTTCACTGCAAGAAAGGAAATTCTTATTCCTTTTATTACTTTCACTTTAAGCTGGTGTTGCTCAGAACTGGAATGAAATACAATGAAAGGACTGAATAGAAAATTCAGATTTTGTCAAAGGCCAGAAAATTGGTTAAATGACCTTGGGCTATACATAAAGCAGTAGCACACAAGTACAGTACAGAGGACCACAGGTTTAGCTCCTCTAGACTGCAAAGTTGAAGTATTTTCTCTGTGGTATCTGTGTTGATCTTGATAAATCTAATTTGAGGCAGCACCGAAATCTTCTGATATACTACACTCAGTTTTCTCCAAGTGAATGTTGAGCTGTGACACGGATGTGTTTTTGGTTAGCCTACACAGTTCAAAATATACTTACATGGTTCCCCACTTCCCTTCCCTCCCTACCTGACTATAAAAACATGCTGGTGAAGCTGCAAACTTCTTTGGGAAAGGTAGCAATGCTAAAAATAATAGAGAGAATGTAATAAAGGAAGAGGCATGGTCTTAGTGCAGAAGGGTGGGAGAGAAGATAGCAAATAGCTGCACTGAGAAAAGAAAGAAAGAGCAAACTATTTGAAATGAAACACTGCATGCTGGGTCTGGCTGGACCTAATTGCTTCATTGGAGCCTCCACCTTGTCGGGTCATGAGTAAAATTTTGTTGATAGCATACCAGTGTTTTAGGTGTTGCTGAAAAGGCCTTGCAGGGTTTCTCTGTTCCTCACTCTGTCCCCCAGGGGAGCAGGCTGGGACTGGACACAGCCAGAACAGCAACCCAGACTGACCAAAGGGATACTGCATGTTGCATAATGTCAGGCTCAGCAATACAATTGGGCATTTGGCCTTTCCACTGTAGCCACTGTTTGGAGGCTGACTAAGCATTGGTCTATTTGTCACCTCTATTTGGAGGTGATGGATGACTTCCTTTGCATTACTTTCCCTTTCTCTAAACTTTCACCTAATTTTTACAACTGTTTTTATCTAGACCCACAAGTTTTCTTACCTGTGCTCTTTAGGTTCTCTCTCCCATGCCACTGTGTGGGAGTGAGAGACCAGCTGAGTGGGGGTTTGCTGTCTGGTATGAACACACCACGCACTGAGAATAGGAAATAATCACAACCATACTGATTGTCAGGTTATAAATTAACTAGGAAGTTACAACCACAGACACTATGGCTTCCCCCTCCCTTTTTTTTTCTTTTTCCTTTGCACTTTAAAATTATTATTTACTCTACCTGGATTATGACATGTGTAGGAGGGAAAAAAACAAGGACATTTTTTTATGCTTAATTTTTCTCCTGTAAGTTCAAGAGATTTTCAGAAATAAATAATTAAATACATAGCTCACACTGTCTTTCTCTGAATGCTAAATCCACTAGAGTTGCAAACATAATAGCTTAATATTAAGACACAGGCCAAATTTAGGAAAAAAATATGAGTTGGGTTAAAGCAGGTGTTCAATATAGGGTCAGTTGGGTTAAAGCAGGTGTTCAATATAGAATCTTCAGACTGCTATGCCAGCTGAAGCTGGGGCTGTGTTGCAGACTTGGCCAGCAGTCAATAAGCTCACCCAGACACTATGGCAGCAAGCTGCCTCTGGCAATATTTTAATATCTGTTCATCTTTGCATACCTATTTGTTCCCATATTTTTCAGGTCTATGGGTGAAACTCATCCTGCTGAGGACAACTATGCTGATGCCAACGGAGCAAGAATGTCAGTGTCAGAAAATGCTGTAGCAAGAATTTAAGCTCCAATACAAAGCTGATAACTTTTCTTCTAATGTAAGCAAACACAGTTGTTGAATTCAGAGAGAAAAGGCCATGATTTTCAGGTGTGTATGATGGTTTCCACTGCATACTTTTAAATTTGTGCAAGAAGACTTTTCAATATTGACACTAACAGGAGCCCATTACTCTTTCTCAACATAATAGATCTTACTCCATTTGAGGATGTTCCATTTTCATCAGAAAACCAGCCCCATCACGCTGCAGGAAGCTATGCAGGTGTGTACTCTGCTTTTCCTTACCTAGGCCTTTCTAGAGCAACAAAACAAAAGGCACACAGCCACACAAATGCACCCGTGCCAGCTGCCCTGCCTGACACTGCTGATCTTAACACTTTATCATTGAATCAATGTCACTGCTTTGAATCTGTAGGCTGAACAAAGTGTGCTACTTAGCAGTCATAGCAGCTCATTTCGAAAGAGTTTGTTTTATAATTTAAAAAAATACTAATTTGAAAAAACAAAAGAAGCTTGTGCACTGGGAAACACAGCCACAAAGACAATGCATGGGAGACCTTCAACTTAAACACACTTCAGTGGAAACTCTGCCTGCTGCCCACCTACATACAGGAGAGTCTGTGCATGCTTAAACCACAATAAAGGGATGCCACAGCACTGCTTTTACTGCTCAGTGGACTGAAAAATTCATATACTCATGCCAGGTAAGGCTCTATCTGAGCTACAGCAAGCAGAAATTTTTTGAGATAAAATAATCTGCATTACCTGGGGTGAATTTAGCCACCAGCCCCGCTGCATTACCTGGGGTGAATTTAGCCACTGGCCCCAACATTCAACTGCAGAGATAAGACAGAAGCTGCACAGCCTCCACCTAAACTAGAAATACCTGATTTAGTCAAGCTGTGGATGAGCAGGGGGACCTCAGCAGGGTCTCCCATCCCTTGTAAGACTCATCATTTCCTTGCTCTACAGCTTTGCTTTGAGGGAGTGAGAATGCCAGAGTTGAGCCCATTTTTCCATTTCTGTCAGTGGGAATAACCTGAGAAGGCTCTGGAAATTCTGAAGACTGAGACAGATAGACAAAATGCTGACAAGAAGTCTTTTAAAAAAAAAGATATATAAACCCCTTCTCTCTGCCCTCTCTCACTCTGGTAACACCTCTCCTCTCCCCATCACCAGTCACCACATCAACTTCTCTTCTCTAATTAAATGAGCCTGGAACTGGCTTGGAAAGAAAGCCAGCAACTACAACACAGAGAAGTTTCTTATTAGCTTGTGTGATGAAGTAGGAGCCTGCTTGGCCAGTCACTGGCTTAACCTACTTTATTTTATTGAATTATCCATGAAGTGAGATACACAGAGGTGCCATGTCAGCATAATCTGAGATCATCACCGACATCATCAGACAAGCTTTGAAATTAGTTCTAAGTGGCAGTACTTTGTGTGGAGTCTAAAAAATTGTGTATAAGCCCCAGCCAAAATAAGCTATCATTTTCTACCCTGCAGAGCTGTGCTAGTACCTGCCTGATGCCCTGAGCAGTGCCACCCTGGCATGCCACCACATGGCATATGAACCAACTACAAGGAAAATTATAAACTGAGATTTTCAATTTTAATTCAGAAAAATACTGAAATGCGTGAACTGTGACATTTGCAGCTCAAACGATCTGCTTAAGAAATATATGATTTTTTTCACAATGGAAGAGCTTCATAATCTGTTGAAGGGTGGAATTTTTTTCCCATAAAAATTCATCATATAGAACTATTTTCTGTGAAATATTAATTAACAGACTGTAAATATCAAAATTCAGATCACTACTGAGGCCCACATTACATAATTACAGCATTCAGAGCTGTTGTGAAAAATAAAAGTGCCTGACCTATGATGCTTTTGGCCAAATCCAGAAACTCTGAAGCAGTTTAATTTGCTAGCAGTTTTGTAATATTTCTTGCAGCAATGAGATTTGCTTGACAAGACCCTTTGCCTGGAATATACTTTTGATGTCTGAGACAAGTCTGACATTTCCACTTCCTATTTAATTTTTAAGTAACTACTGCTTTAAAGTTCTGAGCCCAAGTTTCCTGCCCCAAGTAAACCAAATCTCTTCAATTTTTACTTTCATTTTCCACTTCTGCTTTTTTTTGCCAGTAAGATCATTTGTAGTTGAGTCCCAGTGGCACAACAGGCTTCCTAACACTACAGTTTCCACATTTTCTGCAGAATTCATCATCAATTCCTCTTCTGTGTCTGAATGAAATAAACTTCAAGACTATTGGAATAAAATCTTCTATGAACAATGTCATGTCCATTCTCCTGTAGTTAGAATGGACCCTGATTTCAGTGCTGGAGATGAGGAAGCATCTCACAGTTTCTGGATGAAGTAATAAACTCCATGAGTAACACACTGTAAGAAATAGGCACTTTGCCAAAGCAGAGCTTGGGTGGAATTTGTCTTCACGATATTGCAAATCAGAAAACAGAACAACTTCCTTTTCAAAGTCTCAGTGCTACTGTCATTCTGAGCACAGCTGACAACAGCAATAGGGCAAGATGCTTTTCCCTTTGTTTTCTCCCAAGCCTGCAACTATTTGGGAGAAAACAAAGACTTCATCCCAGTAGTACAAGCAATAGGGCAAGATGCTTTTCCCTTCGTTTTCTCCCAAGCCTACAATTATTTGGGAGGAAACAAAGACTTCATCCCAGTAGTATACATTTCCTCATAAGAACCAGGTAACAGCCTCGCAGCAAGCAAGTAGGAAGCCCCAGAAAAGAAAGGGCCCTACAACAAGGGCCACTAAGAGAGAACTAAATCCTTTTTATCTAAACATATTTTATTTTATAATATATTCAGAAATCATATCTATATACATATATGTATAAATATAATTTTGTATATATAGGTGCAGCCAGAAAAACAGATTTACATCAGAAGGTGATCTCTGGTCCCGGCAGAGCTGTGACAAGAACTTGTAATAAGTATATTTTACCCATGCTATGAAGTATTTTTGTAGAAAAATAAGTCTATTTTAATTAGGCAACTTGGCATGACCCCCTCCTATGCAATGGCCAAAAGTACCTGTGACAGTGGGATTTCTTGGGTTTTTTGTAATAAGGATTCAGAATATCAACATGCTGCTTATTCACAAAACAATCTTTCCTTTTGTAGGGAGGTGCATTTACAGCCTTGCTTCATTCATATGACTGTTGTGTGCCTTATGACTTGAAAGTTAAGACCAAGACCATCAGTCATACCTCCTAAAAGTCTGGATCTTAGACCTAATTTCACAGCTTCACACCCCAGCACTTAACTCCATCACAGCAGATTACAAAACAGAGCACACCTTACCCACTACATGTTTCTCTAAGATTCAGTCCCCAAATGAATTCATTTCTACTGAAGATTTATTTTTTTAGTGAAAAACCATAACCAATAATATTAAGAAGTAATACCAAACAGAAACCTACAAGTAGATCACAGTGTTGACTGAGTCTGATTTTTCACCTTTGGGGGAAGTTTTATTAAATGGAAAATCCAAGAAACAATTCCCTACCACCACCCCACCCCAGTTTCTCTGACAAGATTAATTATATTCTGCTTCAGCAATAACAGATTAAAGAAAAGGAAAAAAATCCCCATTAAAATACAAGACACCCAAAGTATTCTTTTTTCCCCCACAATGTGTTAATCAGACATTTCAACTTCTCTGTGACCCTGAAGAGTGTAGAACATTCCTTTCAACCTGGCCACTGTGTTTTTCCAATTGCACTAACAGGCCTTTTCATCCAGCAGCAATCCAGGCAGAGCTGGCTGGTTTGGTGCAATCTGGAAGGCTGTTGTAATAACAGAGAGAACAAAAAACACAAGGAAGAGCCTGGCAGCCGTATAAAACTCCCTCTGAGCTCCAGGCTCCACAGAAGTTCACCAGCCTCAGCAATCAGCATGACCAGCCAGTCTCAGGGAATCCAGCAGCTTTTGCAGGCAGAAAAACGTGCCAAGGACAAACTGGAGGAAGCCAAAAAAAGTAAGTAGCCGGCCTGGTTTTACTGTACTTCTCAAGTGCAAGCTCTTCAGAACTACAGTGGCTCACAGAAAAACATTTCATCTGTACACCTGTGTTAGTGCTGTGCCTTGACTGCAGAGAGGCATTTAACCAAACCTGAACATTCAGAGTTTGCTTAAGATTCTATATGCTTATGTGTGTGCACGTGTCTTATTACATTAAAAAAATGTTTTCTTTGTTTTATTCATCCTGTCAGCCAGATTTATGCTTGTGTTATCTCAATGCCAATAATGTCATTGCTGCCTTCTTTAGCTATTTAAACTAGAATCCTGCCTGCCTCTGGCTGTCAGCTCTAGAGGACCAGACTCCAAATTCTTTATTTTTCTTTATAGGGTTTGTAAAAATTCTACAGTGTTCCTCTAAAATTGCAAAATCTACTAACTTGCCTTCTAGTCTCAGTTGGGCTACAAAAAATTGCATGAAAACAAAGGGGAGATTTCAGCGCCATGACAATAATCAGTCATGGTACAATCTCAGGCACTGTCAATACTGTAAAGACATCACTCTTAAAAGTTTTATTACATTATACAAGTAATTATTCTCCTGAGTGTAGGTACCAACCACATGAGCCACTGACCTGCATTAGCACTGAAACATTAACACAGTTTCATGGAGTTATCTTGATTTAGAAACCAGCATCAGGAAATAATGCTGTGCTGCAGAACTCAACTAAAATGCATGACAATGATGTCATGTGGAGCAAGAGTGTGATAAAGGAATATATGTTGTTTTCCAGGGAGAAATGGAAGCTAAACAGAAATAGTTTGCATAGTTTCCATATCTCTTCTACACATAAATCAGCATTGCTGTGTGTTGATTATTAGTGTGACATGTCAATTTGTACAGCAGTACACAAAAAATAAGTAGAAAGGCAAGACCCTTCCCCTGAGCACCCAACCACTGCCTGTGCATTGCAGAAGCAATGAAGAGGAAAAAAATCCTCACACCCTCATAAAACAGAACTCTCTCAAACATAAGCCTGAACGGAAAGGATAAAGAAGTCATTTGACCCTTCTATAGCTAAATGAGGTGCCCTGGGATGCTTTTTCCCTTATCAGGTAGAGCAGAGAAAACACAGTATTCCCCAAAGCAAGACAACACACGACCTGGAAAGGCACAGCCCTAGTGGAGGGAGGGGGAGTTTGGTCTGAACACAGACTGCACGATCAGCCCTTTAACTATGACAGCTTGAAGTTGATTACCTTTTACTTTCATTTTTGGTGGTTTGGCTTTCATTTCATTTGGGTTTATCTTTAAAACCAGAAGAGTCAGTTTAGCTTTTTCTAAAACATCCAGTTGAAAAAGAGGCTTCATAAATTGCAGAACTCCAAAAATAAAAACCACCATTATAACATAAAAGTAATGACTGAAGATGAATGTCCTGCAGAATCCAGGCAGTTACAGGTGCACTTACTCTGCTCTGCAAAAGACACACTCCCCTCTCATCACCTCAGCCTCACCTGCAGTGCTTGTGATAAGCACAGGGTTTCTTACAGATAAAGTATCTTCCAGAGCCCTCTGAGTCAGAAACTTGAATTAAACCACTGCCCACACTTACCTCAACACTAATACACTGGTAGGAGTTATTCACCAGCTACAGAAAGACAGCAATGAAGAATTTTGCTATCAGTAAAAATATTTAGAGTAAAATTAATTCATCAGTACCACTTTCTTCTCTATTACTTTTCAGGCCATACATTTACAAAAATTATTAAGGAAAACAAAAATTTCAGTACATAAATTTAAACAAGAAAACAAAACTGTGAGGGAGGTCAAACCCAGGAACAGGATGCAGAGAGAGGCTGTGGGGTCTCCATTCTCAGAGATATTCAAAACCTGCTGGATATGGCCCCAGCCAATCCTGAAGATTTTATTCCTAGGTATATCAGGTCAAGGGCAAGCAGTTTAAATAAACCCACCCTGGATTTTGTGCTAAACCAAGCATTATAGCTAATCCAGCAGATCAATTATAACTAGATCATCATCATATTCAACATTACAAGAGGTTTGCAGTGAAGCTACAAAATGAAATAAAAAATGTCCACGTTGTCCCTAATTCCAATATTTTTCAAAGCTATGTCACTACACCACCTAAGATGCTTAAGTATACCAGAATAATTTAAATACTATAGTACAAGGACAAAAGGGATTTTCTTAGAGGCAAATCTGGCTATGCCAAATTGGATTTCAGCAGTCTCTTCCCCAGAGTGATTCTGCAGTTAGATCAGACTAAAGGATTGCAGAGTTTGTCTCTGAGCATAAAAGCTAAGATAAAAGGAAATATATGAAATGCAACCAATACATCCAGCACAACTGGCTAACCTGTGCACACAGTTTGATGAAACAAGGCAAGGACATGCTGCTCACCCTAGAAATTGCCAACCTAGATCCACCTGGTGCCAGTTCAGAGCAGCAGCTTCTGCCCAGGGCCTGGACTCTGCAGAACTGGGCTGCAAGTGAAAGCACTGAACCCATCCCAGCTAGTGCCAATGCAGTCCTGTCCCTGCTAAACTGTGTCTGTGACCTCCTTTGTCACCACAAACAGGCATTGCACAACACCACGGTCCCAATGAGTCTGCCTATTCTGTTTACACTGCAATGTCAGAAGAATGAAGAGTAGGTTGTTCATGGGACACAACCAGGAAAAGGCATTTGCAAGGAAATGTCAACAGCAAAACTACCCTTCTGCAAACCCTTCAGTGTTTACAGTTGATACTCACATAACCAGATCAAAATGTAGTGTGAACACACGTAATATTGTATATAAACAGATAATGGGCCTAGTTTTTGCTGACATATGTGCAGTTGTTTGTAATGCGAAACCCACTTTGGATAACTGAAAAAATTAGCAAATTAAATTATATTGATAGACATGAAACAAAGCAAAAACAGTGTTAAAGCTCCTCTGTACATATTTTTTCATAGTTTTTGCTCAATATCCTTATCCTGCCTTGTAATATCTTTAGCTGATATCATTTATGCCTGACAAATCATTAATAGTTTAATTAATTAGTCGGTAAATGCACAAGTGCAAGGCTGAAACTATTAAATTGATTAAACACAAACCAAACCAGTCTGCAATTCTTTGGCCTTTAAAACACAGCACTGCTTTGTCTATCATTTTTACTTTAAGCATAATTTGGATCCCAGAAATAACTGAGCATTGTTAGAGCCAAGACATCAATTCCTGAAAATCCTTTTGGGTAAAACAAGGGAAACAAATGTGTCGTGAACACTGAGCTTAGCAAAACTTGTTTTCCTATAGATTTTTACGTCTTGGCTTGAGTTTCTCATGCCTAATAAAATGGAAACTCAGATGAAAGATTTCAGGAAATCAGATTAAAACCAAATGTTAATCAAAATAAGATATTGTAAACAGAATTATATCCATGGTGCTCTCTTGGATGATATCCAAGACATATTTCATCTACTGAAAAAGCTATACATACTGATCAGCTGCTTCTATTGTATTTTCTTAAAAGTAAAAAATAGTGTTCTCAAAATAAGCATCCCCAAATCCCACTTTGCAGACAACTTAGTTACTCTTGAAGACAACTGAAGTGGTCCTATTTTAAGAAAATATGATTAATTTTTGGCAACTCCTTCAAATGACTTGATTTCTATGCAGAAATTCAGCTAGAAGCATAGATGATATGTTTGAAAACAAAAAGCCAATTTTAGCCTTGCAGTTTTTGGAAAGTAAGATAGCTTAGTGTTTGAAGAAATTAGAGTGCAAAATTTTTGCCTTTTACTGCTTTTTTCTTGCAAGATTTAAAAAAAACCCCAACAATCTGAAAGACACGACTTCTTTTGGATCTAACCAGAGCTAGGCATTTCATTAACATCACAGAAATACCTAGAAAGAAGAATACAGCCTCTCTCCATGCTGATAATGCCTTCCCATGTGAGGCAAGAAAATCTAATACAGGGCTGACTTTTTACAGCAAGTTGTTTAAGAGTTGGTCAATTTAACACGATGCCTAAAAATGTATAGACTGTCAGCTACCATAATCATGGACAGCAGTAGACAAGGAAACCAGGCACGGCACAGCTGCTTTGGCTGTTCCCTGTCTTCAAGGATGGGAAGGAGGGACAGAGGGGCAGCAGTAAGCCTGGCCCTTTTCAGCAAAAGTCTCTTCAAACTTGGAGCTTTCTGGACCTCACCTTTATGATCCTACTAGAAATATCACAGGGCCAAGTCGGTTTGCTCACCCTTTTGTATTTCTTTTTGCATGATTTTGGCTGAACTTCAATGTTGTGCCACCCTTCAGTGCGTAAGGGTTGATTTCAGCTTGGCTGTGCTCTGCAGAGAATCCAACCCAGCAGTTCAGTAAGGCTTTGAAAAGGCAGTCCTGTATTGCACAACTAAGGTAGCAGACAAGTGGTTAACAACAGACTGATTAATTAATTTTGGTTTGTCTCTAGTGGAACAGCAGGTTAAGCTCTAGTTTCTGCTTAACTTAATCAGGTGCAGCATATGCACTATCGCATATGTTGGCAGTTGCCGATTCTGTCCACAACGTTGTTGAACTAGCAGTAATTTACTCACAGCTTTTCCACTTAATTAAATAGGAAGCAGCAGGTTCCTGCTGTGCCAAACCTAAAGGCATGATGGAAAAATGAAATGGCTGCCACCCTACAGTGACACCCTATGTATTGTGCTTACTCCAGTGCACTGTGAAGGACTGACACGTATGTATATATACACTTTTTGGTTCACTAGCTGCATTGTCAGAGGCAAATGAACTGTTGTTTTACAGTTAATCTCTTTCCATTTTGTGCATTTTAAATGGATATATTTATCTATCTGGTGGCCAAATATGCAACATATTTACTACAGATGGCCCCCCAGATGGAATTTGAAATTAAAATCCCACTGATTTTGAAATAATTTAATTTGCTATAGAGATCCAGTTCCTCAGCTGGTGAAATTGGCAGAGCTTCACCATAGTCACTCACCCCAACTGCCAGCTCTAGAGAAACACCCCCCGGCTCTGTTCCTAGAGGAAAACTCTACAAAAGGCTGATCAGCTCCAAATTTGGAGAGGAGAATAAGGGAAACTTCAAAATACAGACCTAAACTTGGTTCCAAATTTTGTTGTCCAGACTGATGTCAGGCTCTTACACAAATCTGTTGGTTCACTCATGCTGGTCCCAACACTTCATACAGTGAGTGGCAGAAGCTGGGGGGATCAGCCCTTATCAAACAAATACTAACTCTGGGAAAGTACCCACTAGGTTTTAAACTGCCTCTCTCCCCTTATGTAGAACATAAGCACAGTGGCTCAGTGGCAGAAGGACTCTGAGAAATATAATTTCCTACCCAGGGAACACCACACTGATGAACTGTGAGACAATAAAGCTATCTAGTTCCTCTGTAGGGTTCTCCTTTCTGTATCAAGCTTTTATACAGTCACACCCCCAACGTTCCACAACAAGCATGCCCACAAAACCAAACAGTCTAGGAATCAAGAGCTTAAATGTAATTCACATTTCAAGCATCTCTCTGCTTCTGCTCATCCATCTGCAGATAATGGCTTTGGAAGGAGCCATCAACTGGGCAAGTAATTTCCTGCTGGATGAGGTATTTCATCCAGGTTTTTGTTGACTCTCAGATGTATCTTCCTCCCAAGCTTCAGCTTCCTCACTATGCCATGCTCAGTGGAAGCAGGTTGCTATATGCCACACCTGATAAGGCTTTAGAAGACCAGCTCAGGTGTAGCCAACCCAGCGTAGCAGCCTGGAGAAAACAAATCAGAAATACTTATGCTCATCTTCCTAGCCTAGGTGCTTTAAAAAAAGCTTCACAAAATTGTTCATATTGCTCAGTGATATTAAGTAGGTGGTTGCAATAAATAAATAAATAAATAAATGTATGCTTCACACATGAGATCAAGATGCCTTTTTCAGTTGCCTAGCTTCCACTCTCATTCTTGTGTTATCCTAATTTTAGCAACTAAGCAAAAGCTTTTTCAGCCATCAAAAACATTTCTCCTGTCTCCTAAAATTATAGCTGTAGAGCAGAAAGAGATCCCAGAAACCAACATTAGCCCAGGTGTCTCAAATATAACATAACAACTTCCAATGGAAGAGGTTTACAGCTCCATCAGTTAGAAAATTACTTTCTCCTCCTAAAGTAGTGTATCAGAATCCTGAGGAGTTCTATGCAACTTTACCAACTTCATAAAAATAGGCTGACAGACACATTACTGTGGGGTGGTTATGCCATGTGCAACAGCTACTTTGTGTAAAACCTTAAGCATCACACTCCCATCAAACCTTTTACTCCTGTCCTTTACATAACACCCCTGCTAGACCCAGGAAATACCTTATTCCTATTTTTGCAATGACTCATGTGTTCTTGATTTGACAAACCCATAATATTTTACCTAAGATAAAGTAACTTCTCACAGCAAACAAATGTAAACAAGTCTGTTCAGGAGGAAAGATCTGGTTTCCACCACACCCTAAGACGTCACCTTACAGATCACCTTCTTGTTTAAAAAGAAAAGGGGAAAAAAAGAGATTTTTTAATCACTTCCATATTTTCTGTGTACTGGTAGACAATATCATTGACCTCCCTACCTCCCACTTCTCTTAATCACTCACCTCTGCATTTAACAAATGTTAGAGGAATTGGGTGGGGAAAGAAGAGGACAAAGCCTGAAGGTTGCAACTCAGTTTGGTAGTGGTTAAGACATATCTTGCAGCATTTTGGAAATCTGCCAGCTCTGAGCAGAATCCAGTTGGTGTGGGATGAAGGGATGCTGGCAACCAATCAATACGGCAAATCTTACAGAATAACATCTTTTCCCATCAGTGACAACTAAAATCTGTTATCTGGCTGCTACTATTGCTGATGAAGAAAAGCTAGATATTTATTTAAACACCAAGCTGTGATTAAAAAAATGCATTTGTGTTATGAGAAAATGTGTAGTTGCAAAAAGACTTCTGTTGTTAGCGAACCAACAAGCTTTTCATTTGATGTGTCCTTCTGCACAGGAAGTTTGTCTCTGAAGATGGGTACCTGCATGACTGGCTATCAGTCAAAAAGTACTCGACATAAATCACTTTGGCATTTCTGACCATTGCGCAAATAAAGCTGATGGACAAAGCTTTCAGCAAAGTTGACGTTTTACTATGCCATCTAAAATACCTCTGATTTAGAGAGATTCACCTTTTGGGATACAGTGATAATAAGAAATAAATCCTCATTTCTTCCCCCACTAGGAAAGGGTAAAAGGCTGAAACAGGCCAAGGAAGAAGCCACAGCTGAGATAGACCATTACCGGTTACAGAGGGAGAAGGAATTTAGGAACAAACAAACAAATGTAAGTAAGAAACCTGCATATGTTCTTTCCTAGTGTCCATCTGCCCAATGGTAAACCAAATTGCTTCAAACAGTATTACGTGGAGACTTCTGCAAACTAATGTGATCATGCTGATTAAGCACAGAGATATCACCTATGATGGGTATATGCTTCATTTTGACTTTTTCACAGGCTTTGAATGCATTTGTAGAAGAAACTGTAGATTTTCACCACTCAAATTTTCCAGATTCCATATTTGGTTCATGCTTGTGCTTTGAGGATATATGTCCCTTAAGGAAAAACTCCTTTGGGTCCTCTTTCTATAACCACAGACAGACCTCATTCCTCTCTTGAAACTGGAGTTAGGTAGATGTGTCAGTAAAAGCAAAAGTTTAAAATGTTTCTTTCTACTTCTGTTCCACTTTAGCTGCCTTTTCTGACTACATACAAGACTGAATCTTTTATCAATTAAAATCACCAAAACTTTAGCGTTTTTCACTGTTTTCATAATAAAAGTGGTCTGACTGATCTTTTCATATCTGAATTAAAGTTGTTTTATACATTTATGGCATCTTGCATTTTTGTCTAATATTTTCATGAAGGTTCACAAACCTCTTTTTACCTGGTGACCTTCCTCTTACTTTTTTGCTCTTGTTTTTATCCCCTAGCTCGTATTGTGCAAAGGCAAGGAAACTTCTTGTGCAAAAATGGCCACAAAAAAAAATTCAATCCAAAGAGGTCAAATAAAAACTGCTTTACAAACCTGTCATTTCAGTCACACTTCACATAAAACATTTTCCAGCAGGGATCACAAGACTTAGAAGCAGATATACACACAAAGTCTCTAACATACACTGCCACACCCCAGACACACTGACACATAGGCAGACCAGGTAGAACTGTCTCATATATACACTTTCAGATGTTTACTGACACTGAAGTAAAGTACACACCTCTGAAATTTGTCCACTTTTTCAGTCAAGCCAGACTTCTTGTTGTAGGTCTTAAACAGCAGAAGAGTAAAGCTGTTGCTTTCATGTGAACTCAAATTTTTTCATCACAAGCTGCAAGGAAAGGCCACTATTTGTTGAGTGAACATTTCACACAAGCAGGACAGAGCACATATTGCACCTGGAATGACAGCATGTTGTACAAGATCATTGCAGTCCTTCTTCACTTCCCCTGACCCCATTATGTCGAACATTTATCTACCCAGACAAATGTTATCATTATTAACCTGTGCCTGGAAGGCAATCAGGAGCTCAGCAAAGCCAGTGCAGAGTGAGGTCTGATGCCCAGTTCCATTTACTTACTCAGGTGCTTGGACAAAATGATTTTTAAGCCTTTGTTAGTCTCATTTAATGCTATTCTTTCTCTTACTCTGTGTTGCTGTATCCAGACTGGGGTAAATTTCATCATACTATGAGATGTTCCATATATGTCCAGAATCAACAACAGGAACAGAAAATCACGTTTAATTTGAGGTTAGAATGACAATATGCAAGATCTTTTTTCAAGACAAAATTTTTAGCCCAGATCTCAAATCAATTTTTCTAGTGCTTATGGTGTTTGTACTTAGGGTCTGAGATCAACTAACTGTGGAGATGTGTGCAGCCTAGTTCTGAATTTTGTGGCTTCCAAGTAAATGTACTATTTTAGCAACCTTGGAATGACACTAGCATAAAACTTGTATGGGCAACATAAGGGATAAATCTTCAAAAGTCTGCAGAAATCATAGACTAAGCAGAACATTGTCCACAGTCTGACAAGAAAAAGGTCTTCAAATTCAGAAGCAGAAAGAGAGGTAGAAAAAAGACATAGAACAGTAAGAATTTACTATCTCAAGTTACAATATTAGCATGAGCTGAAAAAAGCAGGTCTGCAGAGGCTCTACTTAAAATTATAATACATTTCTTGAGGTTTTTTCGAAAGTATTTAGTAGCTGGATAACATGCAGCCATCTGGGATGTCTAGAAAGTTATTTTCCCCAGTGGAAAAAAACAGCTTCATAAATCTGGTCTAAGCTGTACAACCTTTCCCACATGTGACCCTTACAACTTGTCTAAAAGCTAAAATAAAATGCCAGCTAAAAATAGCTACTAGAGAAGACTATAATCTTTTCCCAATACTTACTATCATGTATACAACCTACATTTCTTCCTAACTGGTAAGTGTTTTACATGTATATTTATGGACCAATGTCTTATTACATTGCCAGGTACTGATAAATGGAACTGTGAAGGTGATTTGTGAAAAAGATCCTAACTCAGCTGCTTTTCCTTCTTTTAAGAGCTAAGTTGGGCTGGAAGTACCTGGTAAAAAATAGCTATGACCCCTCCCCTATTTCTGGCTATCCTCTAGGTATCCCACTAATATATCACAGGTTAGCTTCACCTGCTAGTCCATCCCAGGGAACCATGGCAGGTACAAGAAGAATGTTACTTCTTCCTTTCTTACTCTGCCAGCATGCAGAAATGTCTTCTGCTCCCCCCCATGGAATTCTTTAGCTGGAAACCAGTTTCTCTGCTGGTATCCGAAGGACTTTTCCATAAGGGAAGAATTCAAGGGATTTTGGGGCAGTGGGGGAGGAGGGAGCAAAGTCACAGATTTGGAACCTGCGCATCTGTTTATAACATAACCTTGCTAAAATGTTCAGCGAGTCCAGAGTCAATTAAATTCTAAGCGAATGTCCTGATATTAACTGTGCCAGAAGCTGTCTGGTATTTAGCCAGATAAGAAAATGTAACATTAAAAGACCTTGTCTGAGGCCTGTGGAGGGTTATACATCACTAACTGCTGAAGACATTTCAAGTACTCTGAAACTGTAATTATGCATTGTCAGGAAGGCTTTCCCATGTTTTGCTCCTTAGCTGCACTCACATTCATTCACAGTGAGGCCACGTGAAGCACACTGGTGATGGAACTTAGTTGACTAGTCATTAAAATAGAAAACAAATTAAAATGAGCGATATAAAAGACAAAACATGTACAATGTTGTTCCCACAGTGAGTGGGAAACTTAGATTACATGGGGAGATTCCCATTGCTAATGAGCATATGAAAGAGTTGCCTTGAATCCTGGTTTTATGCATATAGTTCAAAATAGATCATGTCCTTACTGCTAGGAAACACTGTGACATGTCTGTATTATGCTTATGCTAGATGATGAGGAAAAGTTCAATAAACAGTCATATATAACCCTTTATTTTGCTCAGAAGCCTTTTGTTTTTCAGGTAATGGGCTCCCAAGGTAACCTCTCTGCTAAAACAGAAGAGCAAACAACAGAAACCATCCGAAACCTCACGAGCAGCTACCACAGGAACATGGAGAGCGTGATGAAAAAACTTTTGAGCACAATATGTGACATCAACCCTGAAGTTCACCCAAACTTCAGACATGAGGTTTAAGATCCATTGATGTGCCTGGGAAGGATGTTTGCACAAAGTAACCTTCTTTCTTGATAAGCATAAATATTTCCTCATGTATTGTTTCTCTGTGTGAGAGGAAAAAAAAAAAAAGAACACAAAAGCCAAAAGCACAGGTTTTTGATGTGACAAGAATTATACAAGGTTTTACAAGCATTTGTTGGAATATTGTTTCCTGTTGGTAGCTAAGCCCCTGTCATTTAGACAGGGGCAAGGCAAAACAGCAGAATAAATGATTATTTGACACCAGCAGCAGCAGGAGTCTTTATTCCTTTCTCATAAAATGTTCTGTACTAGCATGTTGTGCTGCACAATTGTTTATCAGTAAAGATCGTTTAGCCCAAACTTTACTGTACTTCAAGTCACATGAAAGAGAATATCACAAAAACTTAATATAGCTCATTTCTGTTTTTCTTGTGACACATGGGGTGGTCAGGCTATGGACCATACAGGAAACCTGTAGATTTTGGTTAAAAAAAATAGGTCAAAACACTCTCAATTTTTCTATGCTAATTTAAAGCAAAATATAGTTGACTTGTAGAAAATAATGCTTAAAAGCCATGCTCAAAGTATTGTCCTGTAGTTTAACTACACCACAAACTTTATATAGCTTTTGTTAAGCCTGAAAAACGAGAACAGGATTAATCATTATTTATGAAATTGCTTCTGTGCAAGGGGCAGACCAGCACATCCATCATTATCTATAGTTCCTCTGAAAGCACAGGAATCCACAGGCTCAAACTCTACACCAGTTATGCTAAATGGTACCTTCATCCACAGGTTGTTCACAGAAATCACATCAGTTAGAGCTCATTTCTGTTGCTCTAAGTGACCTTGGGTAATATTTCCCTCTGCAATAGCACAGATTTCCCTTGGAATAAATTCTACTAAAGTTAGGAAAATACAATATGATCTGTGCTTTCAAGGTGAAGCCCATTCAATCTGTTGGGAAGCTGATGGGAGGCTGTGATGAAGTGGGGGTCTAACACACACCTGCACCATGAACCCCTTTAAAGCCTTGTCTCCACTACAGAACTACACTGAATTAGGAAAGAAGCTTGAGAAATTGCAGTGACTAGCAAACAATAGCCATGTTTTTTGGTCCACCTAGACACAGACAAATCATTTCAATTTCACAGCAGCTAGTCATAGGCAATCTCCTGTTCCAGTGAGGTTTACACAGCTGACATGCTGTCATGTGTAAAATGACCGTAAAGCTGTAGTCAACCTAATGTCAGCAAACATGACTCCTCAAGGCTGTGCCTGGATGCTACATAATCTCCAAGCCCTGATTGTTACAGTCTCCTGTCCTTGATTGTATTCTCTGGGGACCTAAGGATGCCGAAGAATGGGAAAAAGACTAGAAATCCTATTGACATCAGCTGAAAGGCTCATTTATTAAGGAGCACTTTAAATCAAGCTGTGATAGGCTTTGATTTACTGAGGGGATGAGAGAACTCCAATCCCAGCCTATGTGCAGGAGCCAATACAGACACCCTCCTATACAGCTCAGGGCAGTCAGGGCTGCCCCATTGCACAGTACATGTGCCTCTGTTTTGGGTCATGGCTGCAGTGCAAGTGCAGTGTTCAGCTCTGAAGCATGTATTTTCTGTGAACTTAGTCACCAAGGTGGACACTAGCATCTCACAGGGTCTCACTGCAGTGTTCAGGACTGATCCACTTTCCTTCTGGGTTCCCTCAGTACCCTTTCCACCAGTTATCCCTTCAAAACATACAGAAATGTTGCAGGTTCAGCTGCAGAACTAAAGCATGGGATAATAACACACACCCCTGTAAGGCAAGGTCAGAATTGCCACAGCCTGCTGGGCACCAAACCAGAGCTGCAGCTTTTCAGGAGGCAGCAACCCAGTTAACGTACAACAAAGCTCTGTCCTCATTGCCCTGCTTCCTTTTATGATATTCCCCCTTTCCCTCATTCTTGCTAAAATCTGTATTCTGTCACCAGCTGCTTCTCCTGCAAAGCTTCAGCCCCCATTTCAAGGCTATCTCTACCCTTCTGGTCCTAATGGCCACAGACACACCTCCATTTAAATCTTTAAAATACTTTATACCATGAATACACCATCCTTGACAAAAACCTGAGCACATGGTGGGGGATAGAAGAAGCCAGATGCAGTGAGGATGAGAACTGTCTGGAGGGGATGGTGCAGCTGTGCCATCTACCATCCAGCAATGAAGCACTGCAATCCCAACCATGACCTGCCTGTACCCTTGCTATGACCTGCACAACTGAGGTTGTGCACACATGGAGTCATGATTTCAAACTCAATGACTGTGATTATGTTCTTGAACTGTGGCCAGAATGAAGAGCTACCTCTCATGAACAAGAAATGAATTTGATATGATTTACTCCTTGATCTCAAGAGATATCAAGAAATGAATTTGATATGATTTACTCTTTGATCTCAAGAGAGAGAAATCTGAAAGCTTTGAGCACTGTGAACATTGACTGTCTTCTACATTCATTCCTACTTCTGGACAGGGAAGGGGTAGTTATACCACCACTTTTATTTGTACAGAGGTAAAGGTCATATAAAGCTTCATGTAAATTGGCAAGATACTGGGGATTTTAAGTGAAGAGTGCAAAGTACCAGCTGCATCAATGGAATATTGAGGTGCCAAGAAAATGCCTGCTCAATTTATAAGTGCACAAAATATCTTGTATGTGACAGTCACATGCTCATGACAATGGCAAATAACTATTCCACACAAAAGAAAAAGAAGAAGGATGTTTAATTTCAAAGTGCTTTTAAATGCATAAAAGAAAGGTAAAAATGGTTATTCTGTATTAGCAGTTGCTAATAACTCTCCTTTGAGATATAATACATGAGAACACAGTGATATGGCTCCCATTCATGTGTGATGGGGGAAGATCTCTGAACTCATGCCATTAGGTCAGAATATCTTTCAAGTCTAAATAAAGTCAAATGAAACACACATTAAGGATTAATACTGTGCTCTATGTAGAAGCTGTCTACTGACTTTCCTGTTAATCTCTGAAGAGTTTGGAAGCCAAGGTTTGGGAAATCAGACCCAGATGTTAATCTATTATATGGATTATGATATTAACTGAAATTTTTCCATATTAAAATATACTTGGAAGTTCATACAATCTGTAAAACATAAGTTGTTCTTATAAATGAAATAACGATATAAGTGTATGTGCAATACTTTTACATAAGTTGTTCTTATAAATGAAATAATGATATGTGTATGTGCAATACTTTCACAGAACTAAATATTTTAATCCCCATCTTAAAAGTAGTATGAGCAATGTCTCCCTATATGATGGGACAGGATGACCCAGAATGAACCTTGTCTTATGGTCCATTAATAGGAATACATTACATTCAACTGGAATTTCTTACCTTTATGCATCTTTCAAATATAGATTTGGGGTTTTTTTTCTCAAAATAACAATGTGCAGACTAATCAAATGTTATCTAGACACAATTTTTCTTCTGTCTCAGCCACAAGTCAGGCTCCTATTAAAAGATGTGTGGCACCTCATCATCACCTTCATCATACCCTAGGGCAAAGAACATTACCCTGACTGTCCAGCAACTGAGTGGGGAGCCAGGTGCTACTGAAAATAAACATAAGGGGAGGAAAGGATACCAGGCAAAGCCTGTGGGGTGACAACAGCAATCCCAGTTCTTTTCTATTCCAGCAACCATCCCCCCAGCCATGTGTTGATTAAGTGGGAAATTCATAAACTTATGTAAAGTTATGTTCTTCTTCATGTATACAATGCATATACTTCAAAATAATTTCCTCCAGTTCATCACAGAAACAGGAGAAATGCCTGTTACACAATACACAAGTGTCACATATTCCTGCCAGGTTCACAGTGGTCTGTCCATCACAGATTTGATTATTCCACATTTTATGGTAGTGGAAGGCACTTCATACCCTGAGTCTTCCCCAAGGAATGTTAACGCTTGTTAGAAGTACATGACCCAACCAGTATTACTACAAAACACTTGGAAAATGTGACATTGGAGTACTATTAATACACTCTATTGCACTTACAGGACATGACTGCATGCGGAAAATCTGATGACTTGCAAGCTTATTAACTTCCTGAGATTCCTCAATGCTTTTATGAAAGATATGCCACAACTGAATCACCTGACCCTGGGTGATTCCTGAAAGTCCCTCTTGCCCCAGATATCTGATTTATTTCCAGGTACATCAGACTCCTATAGGCTACCAAATTTCCATATCACTTTTGGAAATGCAGTATTTTTGAGTAGAGCTGTGCTCTAAAAACTGCTGGTTTGGTTAAAAACAAGCTTTGCTTAGAATATACCAGAAAAATTACCTCAAAACTCTCTATTAAATAGACTTCGCTTTAAGAAACACAGTACTTACAATTCAATCCACTTGTAACGAACCAAATAGCATAAATATTAATATAAAACAGATCATCAATGTCTATATAACCTAATTTGTATAACCTCCTCTATATATTTCTTGTAAATATTTATTTTACAATCCCGTGGCACTGATTTGTCATAGAAAAGAGACGGCTAGGTAAAAACAGATATATAACATAAACGTAAACTAACCATGCATGTGTCACTTTGGAAAATAAATCTAGCATTTTGTGTTAGTCTTCTTTCCATTCAGACTTACTTGTGGGAAATGAGCACTCCCTTTGCTGGCAGTGGGATGACTCATACCTGGGCTTAAAATGGAGTGAAGGTGAAGTGTGGTGGCAGTTTACAGTGCAGAAGTGAGACCTACCAGCAAGGACACGTTGCCAGGGCACAGAGGGTGCTGAAAATTGCTCCTGATATGAATTCTGATCTACACCTCTTCTCCACACCTAGGGGCTGCCCTCCACCTCACACTGCCACTGCTGTTCTACCAGCCCAGGAACATACACTTTCACTCTACAAAAACCTGCTTTACCAGCCTGGCTCCTCAAGATGTATTTGACCTCTTACTCATGGTTTTCCAGGCATTAGCAGCAGTGAAGAACGTTTGATATATGAAATAATTGTGTCTTATAACGGATTAACACTTCTTAACAACATATCTACTAATACCAGTTTCAAGGAAAAAGAAAAGCATTTTTAACACTTAACTGCTCTGTCTGCATGTGCTATGGGAAATGTTTCTTATGCCACAGGCTGCCAAACTTGTTCAGAGTATTTCCCTAATGGCTTTTCCATTCAGCTCTGGCATAAGCAAATTAACATTCAGCGCTTTACTCTGTTTTTGAAACCATTTTTCTTCCATATTCTTTGGAGTCATCCACAAAAGTGACATTGAGACAATAATCTACTCCCAGATGAAAAGTCTGTAGAACCTTCACACATTGCCATGAGTATTCCAATTCCTACTAACCCACAAAATTTTTACTTTCTGATAGATATGTTTAGGAGCACATATATGTCCTGATGTATCCCTTGATTAAAGAAGATAAAGCAATTTTCATTATTCATTCAGTTTCTGGTTTTGACCATAATTATTTACCTACCTTGGAAAAATAAACATAAACTACATTTCTACTTCTTTGTGTCAAATTCAAGCCTGAATGATTCTCAAGTTTCCACTTAATCACTGCTAAACCAGCCAACTTTCACTCACCATAAAGGACTTTAGACCTGGCCTAGGAGAATGCTCTCCAAAGCAACTGCAGTTTTCCTGGAAATACCCCTTCCAAACTTTTGGTTATGTAGAACTGTTATGAGAAAAACACCTAAGATTTGGTTGTCAGTTGCTGGGAATCGCTGTAAGTCAAATGATACCAATGGAGTAGCAATCAACTCAGTTTTGTGAAAATCTCTGAGCTCGGCATCTATCTCTGGCACTTACTGTGCTGTGCTGTTCCATAATGTCCCAGCATGTCTGCTGCTCTGCTGGTGCTATTGCTCCTATCTGAAATGAGATTCAGTAAGAAAAACACCTTGTGATGGAGAGAGTTGCTAGACTAACAAGGCACAAGAATAAAGATGATGTGCATGGTCACATTTTGTGCTAGGTCTGTGTGCAGTCACTTTGCAGCCCAAAATAGCCCACTGTCAATGACATGGGCTGCAGAGTACACCAGAGAACTACAGAGAATTTCAAAGTGGGAGTGTGTCTCAGGAAAATTGCTACTTTCTGAGAGAACTTTCCATGAAAAGTTTTCCAAACGGCTCAAGCTTTAAATTGTGATGCTCTATTATTTTCAATGAGAATAGCTTTAATAAAGAGAACTCATTCTGAAACACACTGCAATACCCTCTGGACTACAGTCTGCTAGAACAGAACAAATGGATATGGCCAAGTTCAGTGAAACATGAAAATTCGTCGCAGCTGTGATCTGTACAGAAATTGGGTAATTCCACAGTATAACATGGTGTTTAGGAATGATTCACTTGTTTGAGATGTGACTCGTACAGGCACTGAGACCAATATTTATACTCCTTGGTGGCTAAGAAAGATGTCGTATTCAGAAGAAAATATGTTCTACCCAGAAGCATGTGGACTTGTCAGCAAACACTGAATGCAGTCATATATACTAATACGTTATTAATTGCTTTGTGGATAGTAAAACCAAGTCCCTGATGTGCTTCTGAGTGAAAATATCTTTTCTCCCCTTGAAATGCTGAGCAAACTTGCATCCTACAAACAAACATGGATGCCAGCATTCCTCAAAGTCTTGTGCAGCTTTTAAATTAAACTTGAGATTCATTCTCTAATACCAGGTGGGAAAAGTTAAGATTAGAGGTGTATTAGTTAAGGCAGCATGCAATTAAAATTCAAAGCATTAACAAAACTGGCACTATGCAGTTTACAGTTGAGTTGCAGACATAAAGTTTAATGAGCCTCTTTGTTTTCTCACCCCCCTGTGACTGGTTCCAACCCTTAACTATTCTTTTGCCTTGTAAACTTCAGGTCCATAAGAGGTGAAGATCAGTTTGGAGGTGCATGTAACCTAACGAGCGTCTCTGAGTTTGTGTTTCAGCCTTGCTTCTGCTCAGCTGCTCTTGTGAGACTGGAGCCTTGCAGAGTACTAACACCGAGTGCAGAAGTCAGCCCATAAACTGGAGCTGCAGCACTTACAAATGTTTGCATAGAAAAAAACCATTAGTTGTACATGCACAAACATTTACTGACCTTATAGGCTACTACTGGAGTTCAGAACTCTGTGTGTCTATGAAAGAAGTGGGAATTGAAAGAACAATCTTAACAGAGACCTATAAACACCAAGAAGCATACTGCAACATGGGCTTGTAAGAGGTCCAGTTCTCAGCTCAAAGCCTCAGGCTAATGTCCTAAGGAAATAGCTAGAGGTGCAATATCCAGGTCCTCTGCTCTGCAGTGGCTTTCACCAACCATTGGGGTGCCCTATATTTTTTGTATAGTTGTTCTAATACAAATGAAGCAGAGAAGGCCTATTTCCAAAAATCACACTGCTGATGTGACCGAAGGATTTGAAGTATTCTCTCCATAACTCTAGGTACTGAATTCATCTCCCTTTCAGAGGATCCTTGCTCAAATTAAACATATCTCTCACACCAAGGGCTGGCAGATGCTAGAGTTATTGGTTGTGTTGGCCAATCTCTTTTGCACAGTCACTACTGTCATTGTGAAGAATAAAAAAATAAAACAAAAACATAAGGCTGCCAAAACTTTCCTAGCCTCTTGCTTTCATCAGGCTAACATTTTCTCTCACACCAAATGTAATCTGCTTTTATACTTCTAAGTGTACCCTAAATTATTCCCACCATAACTCCTTAATTTCTACTTATACATCCAGCTTCCATTATCCACTAATTATTTTTGCAAATCAGTGACTTCATGCTTTCTCCTTCTCTAACAGGAATTTGTCATAGACACACATCACATTGCTTCATTTTCCTCCTCCACACTCCTAAAGTTCCTACTAAAAGTGCATGAAAACCATAAAACAAATTGTGTTACAAGGCTACTGACTATATAATGTCCAACAGCATCTCAATAATTTTTTTTTAATATCCTTATTCATCAGCTGCCATGTTGTGCTACAAAATCCTGGAGAGAGGAACCATCCTCCCCTCCAACCTCAGCTCCAAGTCCCACTCTCACTGCAGTCCTCGGCCATGACTGTGGTACCCAGAAATTATCAAATACAAATTGCCACTACTAAACAACAGAGTTTGTATGCAAACTGAGGAACAGTGTTCCCAGCCTTGAGCTGGTCTGCACATCTGCTGCACGAATTTGGACATGGATGAACTCACCCAGAGCATCACCCACTATGGCACATGTGAATCTGACTTTCCTGAAGTATCATGCAACAATTGTTTTACAGTCTGCTTACAGCAATACAGCTGTATCAAAACACTTAGAACTGGAATCAGATGTATGCTAAAATCAGCTTAGACTGCAAAGTGGGATAGGCTGAACCAGGGTATTAGCCTTTTTTAAACTGAGAAGCAGTAGTTTTTTCTAACTCCTCCCTCTTACACTTGGTAGAAAGCAAAAATTTTCCTTGTATTTATCCCTGGGGTGGGATTAAAAAGGCATACTGTTAAAAAAATCCCATTTGCATTGTTTTTACTGAAAGACTTAAATTTAACAAGTCTGACCTGGATTAAAAATAATGACTCTCCAAATTCCAAACTTTCCTCATGTAAATACCAGCTATCCATTTATAGCAAAATTTGAGCCCATTCTTAACTTGTAGCTGGCTCCCCATCACCTGCCATTAACAGCTTGTGCAAAGCTGAACCTAATTGTACAAGGAGAGGAGGAAACCATCAAAGCTACTTCTTAACCAATCTATCATCTTTCATGCCCATCTCTAAGCGTGCCACTTCACTGCTGGTAGGCAGACTAATCTGTCAGGTACATAGAGAAGGGAAGGGTCTAGTGCTTTGCCATTACTGCTGGCTAATCTTATTAAAATAACAATATCTATACAATAATTAGATGTCAGAAATAATGGGTATTGCTCTAGTTCTGCCCTCTGCTTTCTTGATTTGACTTCATATTTCAAGAGGAAGTGATCCGGTGGCCTCTAGTTCTGACCTTTATCAAGTATTCCCGAGATCTGCAGCTCAGCTTTTCTAATCTTGCCTTGACTCCTCTTCAGTGACCCCCGTTCCCCGTTACAGACTTCCCCAATTACCTCAATATTCACAGTATTCCCTAAAGCACCGCGACATGGAACACCATTATCTCTTATCTATTTTATCTATTAACCTCAGGAACATCAGCAAGCTATTATGGGCAATCACTGTCCTTATAGAAAAAAGGACAGAAAAGGGGCTGTGCTTTAAAAGCATATGTGGAAAATGTTTGCCATTTTGGATACATTTTGTGTTTGCTTCTAAAGGAAAAAGAGCTAGATATTTCAGAAGCAAAGCCAATGCATCTCCGTTAAGCCTCTTGGCTCTTTTGCATGCAGTGAAATACTCATATATTTTTTAAAGATGTTTCTATTTGCTTCCCACACATTTTCTATTGCTCACTCTTCATAGAGAGCCTGTCAAAAGGCAAGAGCCACCTGGGGATGGAGGTGTCCTGGATCTCTAACTCTAGCCCCATACTCTGTTTACCATGTTGACTGCCAGGTTCTTAGGTTGGTGATGCCATGCATCTGCCTGGGGATGGGAAACTGACTCCTGGACAACAGGCTGCTTCAGGAAAAATAGCCAGTTCAGGAGAGAAGGAGCAGTCAGCACGAAAGAGACAATAATAGCATGAGACAGCTGGAGGAGAGACCTGCAGGAGCAAAGCTCATCCCTCTTCACGTACCATGAGTAGAACCAGCAAATTATTCACTTATTTTCCAGTCACAAAGTTTGAGCCTTTTGGAAATCTGAAATTCAGAAACATCATCAGTAAAGACAGCCAGGATCAATTTTGCCCTACTTACTGGTGGTTTGTTTGATTTCGTTAAGTTGCAGATTTGGCCATGTGGTCATATTATGTAATAGTGTGGATTCCAGATAAAAAGGGAATTTTTCTGCTTCACAAACAAAATCAAAACACAACATTTTGATCTGCTAGTTTTGGTTACAGTTGTTTTTTTTAAAAAGGAAATAAAAATCAGCTTCCTATTTTCCAAAAAGCTCAAAATGTTTTTGAAAGCTATTTCTCAGTATGAAGGAGAGAGCAGGGGCAGAAGCATACAAATATTCTGAGCACAGGGGCAGGGAGAAATCCTTTGGGCTCCACTGTGCTTTTGGGGCAACATTTTGGATGTACAGCTGTCATTCAGCCTCCTGCAGAAACAGGCATATATGCCAAAGTAGTCATGGAGATTTAGAGGCACTGAGCTCTTCTGATGGGAAAAAAAATCCAAGTATTTGGTGCTTTCTATGTTTAAAGATAATTAAATTGTGGTTTGAAATACATAGTGCAGAACGTTATCCCCGAGCAGGACTCGGTGCAAATTCCATCTCCAGTCAGCAGATGGCACCATGAATTCGTCAAACAGGATGGGGACCTGAAAGATGTCTAAATTTATATCTTAAAAAAAAAAAAAGAGAGAAAAAAAAAGGAAAAAAAGCATACACCCGACTTGACACACATAAATCAGGAATTAAATTCAGAGGGTGTAACTTTCCCCTCATTCCACCCCTCCAAAAATAAAACCAGCTGTGGAGCACACTGTGTAACACCCTGATGCACAAAGAGCAGCTACACGTATAATATCCTCAGCCTTGCCCTGTCACTGACCTACACTGTCTCATGACCTCCTGCAAGACTGAATACTAAAAATCGACCCCAAAACTGAAATGATTAAAAAAACCCTAAAACCACACGTATATGTATTAAAGAAAAACAAAACACACCAACACAACTTTCCTTCTGCCCTCTCCTTGCTCTGAACAATGGTAACTCCAGAGGAGAAGATCTCCCTTGGGCTGGAAAGGGGACCCTGAAGCAACCCACCAGAGAACTCCAAGGAGAAGCTGCAGGCAGATTTGCAGATGCAGCCCAGAGGTCAAGCTGGCATGTGGAAAGCCTTGCCTGGGGCTTCTACTCCACTGCAGCATGAGCACAGATATATCTGGGGGATCCACAGTCCACCCAGCTAACTGTAGGCTGTTGGCAATTTTAAGGTTGAGAGCAGAAAAGCGAAGAAGAGTTTACAAGACTTTTTTCTTCCACCCAAACAGTAAACTTTCTACTTGGAATTCAAAGGCTGGTAGAGGTAGCCTCGTCCCCTCTCTCACCAGTGTCCTACATTCCTGATGGAGCTTGATGTGAGCCTGTGGCTCCGCAGCAGAACCAGGAGGCAAGCTCAGTTCAAAGGAGCAGCTCAGGGTGTCTGGGTGTCAGATCTTCCCCTGGCCCAGCCATGCTCATCCTAACCCATACTGGTAGGATAACTGTGTTGACAGGTCTGGAGCTGGCACCCACCTGGCACCTCTTCATGCCCACCAGGCTCCCACAGGGCTCCACTGGGGGGCACGAAGTGCCACGAGAAGGCGAGTTCCTGTGCGCATGCCAAGTGGTGTGTAAGATGTGCTCAACCCCAGCAAAAATCTGCTGCCTTAAATATGGGCTCTCCATGCTCTTCCATATGAACAGTGAGTGTGAAAATCCTGCCTGTCCATCTGTTCCTTAAAGGTTTCTTTCTTTTGCTGCGTGTTAGAATTCCTCCCCAAATCTTCTTCAGCAGCACAAATCACATCAGTGACATTTATAGGTTAAGTAAATAGTATGTTGCTGACATCATCTAAGCACAGTAACAGGCACAGTTAGGTTGTCTGTGGATAGCCTTAATGTTATGGACTTCAAGCTCCATTTATCTTGTTCTCAATGAGTGGTAATTAAAATGTGCAGTAACAGAAGTATTGCTCTGAGCAGCAATAGCTCTACCATGCGAAACACGGAAATTTTGCCAACAGAAGAGAGGATTCAATCAACAGTTTCAGCCATGGCACAGAAGTGAAAACTCTGACGTTTAAAATTTAGAGAGGAAAGCAGTACAATAGTAAAAAGATGAGCTTACCTTGCATTGCTTGGAGTCATCTTCTCTCAGGCCCAAGGAGGAGACGCTGTAAATTTTTGCCATCTCAGGCTCTGCATGAGCTTACCTTGCATTGCTTGGAGTCGTCTTCTCTCAGGCCCAAGGAGGAGATGCTGTAAATTTTTGCCACCTCAGGCTCTGTATGTCTGGTTGTTGCAAAGTGATTTTTGTTCCTGGTCATTCCTTACTATTTTCCCAGCCTGCCTAGCAGACACAACTCAGAAATTACCAATACCTCAGCAGTGACACAATTGATTAAGTATGAGCAATACCAGCTTGGGGTTTGCATTCAGTCAGAGCTCTGTATGGCAGCACAAGGGGCCTCGCTTGTTGAGCAAGAAGGGCTTTATGTCACTTGTCCCTAGAGCAAGGCACAAGTGAGCTTGACGGAGAAGGCAGCAAACATACTGTCAGAAGCCATATTCGTAGGGAAAAGGCAGAACAATGGAGATTAAATGACAGGGCAGAATCAAGGAATTAAATCATCCCCGAGGCTCAGATATTCCAGGCTTCCCCATGACACCAGCTAGAGGCACAGGGGAAGACCTGGAGCAAATCCCTGAGGAGGTCTTGCCATGTGTATCAACACTCAAAAGGAAAAACTGCAAAATCGGTTGTGACTCTTCTAAAAATCATGGGCCATACAACTTTGTGTCCAGCTGCATGCTTACTTTTCAGCCTGTGTCCTGTCTAAAAACTGGACTGGAAAATAACAGTAGGATTGCTTTGAAGCCAGCTATTTTTCATTCTTTCTCCCTGTACAGAAGCATAACTCCCACCAATCCTGCTATATGCCAGTGTAGTTCACTTATAAGTGGTCATAATAAGAAAGGAAAATAATTGCTTGCTATAAATTGAAGGAGGCTATGTAGGCCATTTACATTTCTAAATTGGTAATAAGACCATTCTCTCTAGAAACAGGAGGGACCCTGACACATATCTGCCCTTTCAACATTGTGCCCAAACCACCCCAGTAGGGTAACTGCTCCTGAGCATCTTTTCCTCTGGATGCTCTTCCAGCTTACATGGATTGGTGAAAGATTTTTCTGTCTGTGAAGTCAGTAATGAGAAATTTAGGATTGTCACCTGAGAGACACAACTACAGCTCCAGCCCTAGTGCCAGGGAAGAACTAATTTTTCCACAAGCAGGGAAAGATGTGAGGAAAAAGGAAAACCAAAGCCATCAGCTCTGTCTGCAGCAGCCTGATAGCTGCCATATCCTCCCAGACCAACATGAAGATGCCTTTGCTTTGCACATGCAGACAAACCCCTGGTCTGAGTCAGATGGAAAATTTAAACCTTGATATTGCCTTTTTCAGATTTGTGCTGGGAACAATTACATAGAATTTAAGGGTTGGAATGGACCTGAAAGATCATCTAGTCCCAACCCTGCCTGCCATGGGCAGGGACACCTTCTCACTAGATCAGGTTGCACAAAGCCTCATCCACACCTGTGCAAGACTGAACAGCAACATTTCCAAGACTTGACAAATAAGCCCAAGATTCGATTATAGCAACTTACTGCTTCATTACATTGAATAAGAAACACTTCTGGGGAGCAATGTTTAAATCTAGATGTAGATTTGTGAAGTTCCCTGTTCCTTTGATGCAGTAATACATGGAGATGATGGACACTGCACACTTTACAGCTCTGTTTGCCTCTTCCTGCTGGTGTGCAGCCATCACCACCCTGCCTCTTCAGGCCATCCCTTGGGCAGGTACAAAGCTCAGAACTCTTGTGATCTGCTCTCAGCTCTGTCAGAGACATAGCAATTGTAATCTTGAAATTTCACTCAGCCTTTTCACTCTTGCCAATAAAATGGGAGTGGCAATAGTAATTACATAACACGAGAAAACTAACTATATTCATAGCAATCTCTCTGTGCCCTGTTTTCCAAAAAGCTTCAGGTACAAATCCCATTCGGGTATGAATTCATTCTCCTATTTCTCCTTACTGTTTATTTAGATTCAAAACATCAGGGCAGGAAAGGCTGCAAACAATTAGCATAGTCTTGTTGCCAATGTCTTATTGCCAAACCTCTGAGCTTGTAAGGAGGTTCCTCCACACCACTGATGCTCTCCAAGGATACAAGACTGTGCCTATGTAGTAGCAAGAGCAGCTTATGTTCTCATGATATCAAGGACTCTAGGGTCTTAATTAAAACTTGAGGCCTCTAACCTCCACCAGTAGGAGAAATAATCCTCAGTGGTACCAAAGTGTCTGTAGGCCATTTGCAATGTCTTCACCAAACCAGCCTCCTGTGCCTGCTTATAAAAGAAGAGTAAGTTATGAAAGAGGAGCCATCACCTGCTTGGTAGTCAGCCTGAAATACAGCAGCTGTGACTGCTGCTCTGCTCAAACAAAAGGGAATTGATGTGACACAATTCAATAGCAAGGAGAAAGTGTCCAGCAGCAATATTAACAAATTTACATCATTCATTCTCACTGCTTATCAACATGGGGCCATTTTCTCTTTCTCCTCACCAAACAGGTTTTCTATGCAATTTTGTCCCAGCTTTGGGTTGGATACAATCTTTTAAAACTAGATGCTTAAAAGGAGAAAACTATTCTCATCATTTGTGTCACAGTGTATTAGTAGGATATCATCAGGGATTTTGTTTAGCCAGAAAGGCTATGTTTAGGCTAGCAACCAAAACACATCTTTGAGACACCAGGTGTGTGCATACCTCTGCATGGCTTCCTGCTTCCCATGGGGGATTCGTGAGGCTGGCACCCTGCTGCTGCCACTCCTGAACCTCAGCAGAGAGGGACGTGCCTTTAGCACCAGTCTGTGATTTTCGTTACTGCTGATATTCCCAGTTTTCCTGTACCTGCAGCTGGTTGTTGTTTAGACAGCTTCTATAATATTAGAGAGTAGCAATGACTGATCTCAAGCCTGAAGCAGTATTTTCACTGTAAGCACTGCTGTTCAGCCCTTAAAAGTGGAGCTAAGTAATTCAGGGAGAATTTTATTTGACAAATGCAAACACGGTAGGTGTGAATTTTCATTATTATTTCACATGAAGAAAACAAGGCCAAATTAATGAGATATGTATTGCAATTTAGCCACTGTCTCTGGTGATACGCAACCACACAAAAACCACAACTCTCTTCAGTTCATTCAGTTTAAAATTATCAAGGATATTTCTTTGTGAACAGCTTTTTGCTCACCAGACCTTTGCTCAAGAGCTCACTTACATGTTTTGATTTATAGCTAAGGTCTGAAAAAGTTTTTCTTTAAGTTGTGTCTCACATTCCCTGCTCCAAAACACACAGTCCCTCAGGGACCTTCTTAACCCATGCTCCCCTTCACTACTGCAGCTGCCCTTGCTTTACTGGACATCCCCTTGCAGGGCTGCACAAGGCACAGGAGGAAAGAAATCACCTGGCAGCAGATACAGCCATGTCTGCAATCCACCAGCCTCAGCAGGCTTCATATCTATCCACTAGTAAAACAAAAACAAGCTTCAAAAGGTAACCAAGCTGAGGAATGGTCAGAGGTTTGAAGCATATACACAAAACTGTAGGAGCTCTCCTACAGGTTAGTACCAGAGCCTGGTGATTCAAACTGAGGTTCATGGGCGTCTTCAAACTGTGCAACCACAGAGCTGTGGACAATGTGTCTAAATTCTGCATTTCATTCCAAAGAAACATCTAGTTCCTCAAACGTAACATTGAGCTAACATCAGCATTAACCTAGAAAACATATAGCTGTATAACAGTAATTTGAACTCAGATTTCAGAGGCAAGTTGAAAGTATTATACCAACCAAATGCACTTTATGACATAGTCCACACCTAGTTTTAGACACCTCAGAGACCCTTAATGGTTTGAGGCTCTTTTCTTGGTGGGGGTTGTTTTCTGGGTTTGGTAATATTTCATTTACAGGAAGGTTGAGACTGTATGCCAATATATGCACTTGTACCATATTTCTTGAAATATGTTCCAGGAAATGCCATACTCATGAACTGCTCTGTAATGTAATCCTTCAGACTGGAGCAATTCATAAGATCCCAAGAACAAAAAAAGCTTTTTCAGCAGGTATAGTTAATCAGGAAGTGAGTACATGCCACATTAGAATCCCCTCAGGGTTTCTAGTCCTCGACCAAAGCATGGGCAGTTTGTTGTTTTGCTGGGAAAGCTGTCACAGGACACACATCCTCATTAGAGCTCCATTTCCACATTCTCTGGAGTTTGAGGCAGAAGCTTTGCCATCTTCGCTCTGAGACCTTTATTGGTTGCAAACCAGGATGGACTCGAAGGAAAATTCTCAACCCTACAGTCCAAAAAGTTCACAGTGTAAGAAGCAATTCACACTAAGGATAAACTGTGAAATGCATTCTTAAAAGTGTTTTATTATCATTTTTTCTTTGAGCCTAGTGCTGGAAGTAGATATCTTCCTTTGACACAAAGCCCTTTGTCCCACTACCACTGTAAGAGCTCCAGGGACAAAACTGCAAATTGGTTTCCAAGTCTATTTTAGGAATGGTTTAACAATCAGAAGAGGAAATGTGATATTCAAATCAAATGGCTAAATTTTTCAGTATTAAAGGTGATGGGGCAAGATCTGCTCTAATAGCACAGAATGAAGAACAAAATGCAAATATTCTAGCACAGAGCAGCTGTGCATGGGGCAGCACCTCGTGAAGTCATGCATTTCTACCTGCTGACTTTGGTAGGGGATAAGGCTGTAGGGGAGCTCCTGGGGGACAGAAAAGCAGGGGGCTGGGGCTGGCATCCCTCTCCCAGCACAGCACAACAGTCCATGGTGAGCAGCACTCCTGCTGCAGCATGCAACCCACAGCATATCACAATAAACTCCAGCTGCCCAACAGCCTCCAGCAAATCATCCACCAGGGACCATTTACCATTGCATGAAGACCCCAAAAAGCAGCAGTTTGTGGGACATAATAGCTCTAAATATTGCACTTTGCTTCTCACTGCTGTAGCGGACTCAATTAGAACAGGATAACAAATGACATCAGGCTGGCACATAAGGCAATAACCCTCCAAGCACAGTCACAAACCTCTCCAGAGCCTCATGGGTGTCAGCAGGATAAGATACAGGCACCTGGGCAGTACTGCTGCATGTGGCAGCTAAGGGTGGCCCATACAGAGGTTCAATGCAGCTCATCCCAAACTGTTTCCAAAAACTCCACTGAAAAGAGAATACAAATATTCATACCATACACATAAGTAAACCTAGGTTTGTTTACAGTTAGCAGAGAAAGGTTTCTTAGTATTCATATTAAATTTTTTTGATTGATACTGTTACTTAGTGTTCTCTTGCAAAAGGAGAAGGTTTTTATAGCTTTTTACCTGGGGAAGTAAAACAAATGTTACCAGGTGAGAGCTTAACTGCACCAAAGAGAATGGAGCAACACTAATTTACACAAGCAAAGGACTCAGCCTCCAGTGTCATCTGTGTATTTAGATTAAATGGACACACTGCAACCTTTCATCTGGTATAGAAAGTACTGAAAATCACTTCTGGTTCACGACCAGTTGTGCCTTTGTACTGGTTTTTCCTGTAGAGCACATCATATGCATTTTCTTGGCCTGATTCACAAAACAATGCACCCAACATTACACCACACAGCAGGTATGAAATCCAGCCATGTGCTACTTTAAGCATGTCTGCATATGCCACTGCTCAAAAATGCAGTTCTCAGTGTCACTGGCACTGGGGGCAAGTCAGTGCTGTGAAATGTGTCTGATTATGGGAAACGGGAACTGCTCTGCTTGTCTAAGGGTTTGTCAATGTAGGGGAAATTTACTGAGGCAATTACACTGCTGTAACTGAGCACTAACCTGCTGCAGTCACACTGATGCAACTCATAGTACTGAAGCACTTATTTGCAGTTTGGATTAAATTGCTTTGAATGCCATATAATTATTACACTGACATAATCATAAGGGCAAATATCCCTTTGCAGGCAACTTCTAAGGAGTGAAAGGCTTTTCTGTCCTGAAAAAGACTAGGCAGATACAAATAATATATCATCAGATTTTTTCTTTCTCCAAATATCCGTGTCCCTGCTAACAGCCTGTGTGTCAGGCAGCTTGGGCTAACAGACTGGGCATGGCTTTAAAACAGTGAGTGTCTCATCTCTGGTTTTCACATGTTGAGTGACAGCAGGTAAGTCCCCTGCTCTTTTTGTCTTTGGGTTTGTTAGTAGCACCAGTATTTTTTCTGGCAAGTCAACCGAGGAAAAATGTCCATTTAATAGTCACTGTCTAATATTCCAAATTCAAATCCCTTTACTTCTTAACACTGATTAAAATAAACCAAGACATCTATTGCTTCAGCGTTCCATATTAATTACCACATTCCTCACACAAATACAGCTCCTCTACTCAATGCATCTGGTGCCGACGGTTGCAAATGATTTGCACATTTAGAAACTATCTGAGCTCAAAACTGAGGTCTTCTGTGTGAATCTAACCGATGCAATTCTCCAGAGACAGGTTAGGAAGAGCAAAGACATATTTGAATACAGTTCCTCTCATGCCACAGAGGAAGAAGTTCCTTGTTTCAGTGTGGCATTTTACCTGCAATGCTGCAGAGATATACATGGTGACTGACATCCCAGATCTCCAAAACCAGGTCTTACAGCACTGTCTTGTCCTGCTAGAGCAAGGAGGGTATGCAAAATGTTCGCTAGCTGGTTAAATGATCTTAAAGTCTATTTGCTGATAGGTCAGTGTTGGTCTACTCTCAAAAACCACACCATGCATTTAAAAGCCTCACCACAATGCAGGAGCTGTGCTGTGCCACTGCTCCAGAGCACTGTGGGCTGCTGCAGACACAGCAGCACCTCTCAGCCAGGCACTGGCTCACAGGAGCCTGTGTGCCTCTGGAGACCCTGATACAACATCTCCCGTTCCTTTGTCAGCCTCTGCCATGGCTCCCTGTTCCCAGTAAAGGCTTTATGTGGTCTCCATAGGCACCAGTCTATGCCCTAACTAGGGGGCTTTCAAAATTAGAGGATCAATAGTGTCATGTATTCGAGTGTTGGCTGCCTGGACTGTCAAAATGACTTCAGGCTTCCTTTGGGGTAGCTAAGTCAGAGCATGCTTTTCTGAGATTGATTTTCTTTGCTTGCTTAACTGACAGGTGGGAGCTAGGGGCAATCTTCCTTCTTATTTTCAGGTGCCTGCCAGCACACAGGGATGTGGGCACAGCTGCTGGAGACTCCAGCAGGTTCTTAGTCACAGTGAGAAGCAGCAAAGCCAGCATCCCTGCCTCTCCACAGCACTTGTTAGCATGCCAGGCAGGGAGTCCCACAGCAGGGACTGGTCAGCCTGACATCAAAACTGGGAGAACCACACCATGCTGCAAAATGCCCCTTCAAGAGCATGCCTGTCCTGTGCCCTTCACTTTGGGTCTGGACCCTGCATGATGCCCTATATTGAATACACTCTGCACCCTGCCCATGTTTCACATGGGTCTTGGCATGCATGGAGTGTTTCAAGAGACAAAGAGTCACGAGCAACATGAAGGCTAAACAGATAACAGCTTGACATAAATGAGAGACAGTATCCCCTTCAAAGCCAACCTGCAAATAAGTGAAAAAAGCCAGTGCTCCCAAAGCAATGGTCTGAGATGATTCAGATTAAAAGCCAATGATGTGCCATTATACTCCTGAGCACACCTTGGGATATAATTTTTTTCCCCTAGTAATTGTGAATAGCAAAGCGTAAATCATGTGAAAAGGTATGTGTGTCTTCTCCACCTGCCTGGCACAGGCCACAATTAGCAGGCTAAAAGAGATGATGCATCCTGTGAAATGCCTGTGAGAAAAAAGCATGGTGAACATGCCAGCACATCCCATTAGAAAGAATGGAGCAAGGCAGGAACATGCTAGAACACAGTCCTTCAGGTCAGTCAGGAACATGAAAATATCAACTTCTTTCTTTTTATCTTATAACATGGAAATATTCCATTGATACTGTTCTCCACAAAACAGCAAAAAGGAAAAATAAAAATAAAAACCTGGGAACATCTCACACAGGAACAGCTTTGGTTAAATCAACATAAAGGTGAGGATACATACAGTATTTGCATGCAGTCTCACAGACTGAAATCTCTGCATGAAGTCCTGGGCTCACTGAGATTTTGAGTCAGTTTTATCCATTGAAAATAGGTAAGATCATTACATTTCTCTTAAGAGAAAAGGGATTTCAAGTTTAACTCATCAGTGAGGATAACACCTGAAAACCTTTGGCATTATCGTATATTTGCTTTTCAACACAAAAGTATCCTGAAATGCATAAATTAGCATCTCTCTGAAACATTCACAGCTTAGTATAGCTATTATCTGCTACAAATATTCACTTTACAGAAATGATCAATTCATGATCATGCAGACACTTAAACATGCACACACTTATCTGATAAACAGATAAAAATCCAATTTCATCTATGTGGACAATGCTCTCAGGCACATGGTGTGATTCTTGGGGTGGTCCTTTGCAAGGCCAGGAGTCAGAGTTTGATGACCCTTCCAAGTCAGGATATTCTATGACTCTATTAGCTGAATGACACATTTCGAAATCAGTATTCATTATTCCCAAAGCATCTCATGTATGACTCATGTAAGTGCCACATCACCATCTAAAGACCAAGGTAACTGTACAACTTCATGCTTTTGAATAAGATTGCTCATATTTGTTAAACTAAACAAACATGTAACTCTTTGAGACTAGTTTGAGACATTAAGCTGTACAATGGAAAAAGAGAAAGATCACACAAGCAAAGAGATGACAAAGACATGTCAGATCCGCATGACTCGGCTACCTCACTTTTGGGATACTTTGAAGAAAAGTATTAGATCTTCAGGAGATGCTGAGTATTTACCTTCAGAGAAAAATCAAGCCCATCTGAAGGTGCCAGACAAGCAGCTTGCCCTTTCAATAGAAGGCTTAGGTTTCACTATTACTGCACCAAGAAACATCCTGCCACACCTCTAAAAAAATCTCATAAAAACTATGACAGAAGGTACATTATTCCAGGATACATGGATGCCACAGCACTGGGAGTCAAATATCTGGAAAACAGTCATCAACCACAGTGTGAACACCAGTTTCCTTCAGGGTTTTTCTTCAGCTTGTTTTACGTTTGGTGCTTCCTTAATTTTTAATCTCTTGTTTGGAACCCCAGCACTGAGCGGAGGGCAGCGAGGGTCATCCTGGGCAGCATCTCCAGCTCCACTGCTACCAGCAGCTGCTCCAGGCAACAAGAAAAGCAAGAGATGAAGGGCATTGTGCACTTTTTAGGCGTAGGTTGTCAGCGAAGTTGCTACGCGTGACACTTTTTTGGTACGGGCACTCGTTTCTAGGAAACACTTTGGTAAACAACTTTGAAGTCAAAATGAAAAATTACAGCCTGAGTGCTTTTTTCGCTTTTATCCACTGTACCTTCATGACTGTACTAGTCCATTTAAATGGCAAAGCAGTGCTGAATGCAAACAGCCTCCTTCTGCAGGCTGTCTCCACAGTTCAATTACAAGTGCTTTAACAGTGCTAATTAGCATTCCTCAGAGCTAGATCTCTTTGAGTGACAGGTAACCATGGAGAGTCACAATCCTGTAGGTGATCAGCAAGAGTCTGACTTTTCTTTTTAATTAAAAATTAGAAATGCCTTAAACAAAAATAATAATTCACTGATTTATGCTATTATCCCAGGGTTGCCAAGCTGGTGAGAATAACATTAGTGTTGTAAAAATGAAACAATTTTTAAATTAATAGACTAGGGCGATAGAAAGGAGAGCAGGTTTATTATCTGTAACAAGAGAATGTACTCGTAATGATGGTACAAAATAGTAGACACTTCTCCAGAGAGTTGGCATGGAGACCAAAAATAGGACACTTTCCTGAATGTGGGATGGGATTGCCCCAATTTATTTTAGATTTTAACAAGATAGATAGATAAATACTAAGTCTGTTGCACAAATAGAAATTTCATAGGCATCTCATTCCAGTAAAATTTAACCATGAGTTATACTGAGAGATAATATTGCATCTGCTCCAAGCCAGAGCCAAGACTGGAAATTGAATCAGCCAGATAATCAATTAGTGAAAATCGTTTTCAACATAACTTTGCCATTTCCCACCAGCTAATGATCTAGTTCTCTTTCCAGAAATGGACTCCAGCAGCAAAAAAATTCAGACATATTTTTGAAAACTGCAGTGGGTCTAAATCAGCAGTGTTGATCCGACCTAATCTGAATATTATTTATCAACAAATAATAAGGAAAATTTTTATGTTGAACTTGCCAAAGATGGGAGGATGGATATATGCATATTTGTATTAATGAAATATTTGCCAAGACCAAATCAACTCAGCAAACTCATTTATTGTAGATTCTAATGACAATCACTGCATATACGACAATAAAAGGAAAAAGAAGATTGAGCAAAAATTATTGTCATAACCAAGGATCATAATACAGAATTCTAACCATTGTTCATGGCTGTTAATTGTGAAGCATCTATTCAACAAGGATTTTTCAAATCTTCCCCATAAAATATAATTCCTATATGCAAAAGAAACTCCAAACCCCATGGTTAAATCAATATGGTTCTCTTTGCTATAGAAGTATTTACATCTTTAATGTAACTGAGAGTAAAATTTAACTCTATATGGGAAGGAACTAAATGTAACTGCATGCCTATAAAAATTTCTGTCAGAATGCCTAGCACCTATTTCAATTTAAAACTGGAATATCAACCAAAACATTCACTTCTACAGATACGGGGAGGAACACTTTCCTAAAAACAGAAGTAAAAGAAACCCTGATAGCTTTCCAGCTCACCAATTATAAATGTATAGTAGGCAGTAGTAAAATAAATATCCCATTTTCAGCTCATCTGTTTAATATTTTAAGTTTACAAATGGATAACAAACTATCTATCTATAGCTGTCAAGATATGCAAACAGCCTGGGCTAATCACAGTTTTACTTAAGTTTATAATACAGTCAAATAAAGGAAAAAAAAAAAAGATGAAACATGTCTCTGAGTCTAATATTATCTTCGGGGGTTTTCGATGTTTACAAAAATATCAATCACTGACAGATTTTTAACTCGACTGAATGCTCTGAACTTTTTCTTTTGGAAAGAGAAATTTTACAAGCAAACAAATCAGAGAACTGGCTTTGTGCCATCAAGAGACTTAAGCACTACCCAGCCCTGCAAGCTCTTATCCAAAGAGGAGATCTCGGTAGCACCGAGCTCACTCGGTCTCAGCCAACCCTGATGACTCCCAGTAAATTCAGTTTGACTCCTTACTAAGCTACATAGACATGCACATCTTCAATTTTTTAGCTCTTGCAATCTTCTTCTTACTCTCATACTTCAAGGAAATAATAAATCATGTTTTATAATAAAGCTATTTTCCTCTAAATTCAGTCTATGTATCCACATCATTCAAATACTGCAAACTTTAGTCACCAGAATCAAGAGAAAATTCTTAATAAAAGGCAATTAATTGGGGGGAAATAATGCTCAGAATACTGGAAGCTGCTTTGGAGACCAGGTTTGTCAGCTTGCTTTTAAAGCTTTTCTTAATCTCTACTGCAATGCAAGGGTAGCAAGCAAGGGGAAAGAGACAGCTTATGCAGGAATAGGGTAGGAAAATAAATCCACCACTCTGTGGAATAACCCCTCCTGTCCTTGCTCTTGGAAACAAACTCTCATATCTGCTAAACTATCACCTATGTAAAGACGCTCTTGGAAACAAACTCTCATATCTGCCAAACTATCACCTACTTAAAGAGAAAGTAGATTTAAGCAACTACAAAAAGCACAAAGATTCCTGTCAGTGAGCTCCAAGCGCAGAGAGATAACAGAAATAATCATCATCTCAAACACTAACGATTTTATTAAAAATAAATGTGTTTGGGTCAGTGTTTAATTAAAAACAGTGAAAAATAAGCCTTCTATATTGCTATGCTATATCCTGCTTGCTCCACTTGCTCAAATAATCACATCCTGGCAAGTTTAGAGTTTCAAAGATTGATTATTCGACCCAAAGAGGATTCATTTGCCTCAAGAACACTTTCCCTTCTTGTTGGTAAACTGATAAGCTATCAACATGTTTATGTCCTACTAGTGGGCTATAATCCAGTCTCTGCAGCATCAAATCCCATTTCAAATATGAAACAAGCTCTCTGCTAGCTCTTAGCTGAGGGATGAAGTTCACTGACAAAGGAAACCAATAAATTCCTCCCCAAACAGTTATCAGAATTCCTCAGCAATGTCTCTCAGTATTACAGCTCCATGCCTTGCCCTGTGACTGTGAAGCTGGAAGGGTTGTTAGCTGGAATCTCTTGGTTTCTTTTGCAAAATCTTTGACAAAATCTCCATCACTCTCATCATTCTCCCTCAAAAAAAATCAATGCAAGCAATCAGGCTGCCTTCAGTAGAATTTGTACCATGACTTAAATGTGCTTCTGTTACCAATTCTGTCATTGATTCAGGTGAATCTGGTATTTGTAAATATTTATAAAACTTCAGAATTTTATATAAGCTATTATTTCTCCTTTTCCCTGACAGAAACCCTCTGGCTATGAAAATTGACTGGCATTTTTCTGAAACCACACTCTGCTTTTCTTCTTTCAACTCTTGCTTCAGACATCTTAAAAACAAAAATAACCTCAGTCCAGTCCAGTCTTCCCATTAATCTACTCGTAGGTAGGCATCATAGGGCAATATCAACAATATTTTCATTTTTTCCTTTAATGAGTCCATAATTCTTCACCAGCCTTTGACTGTGGAGGTAGCTCCCAAAAGCAGGAGTCTTCACAGGTGGTGCTCTAACACACTGTCTCTGTCCCTGCTGTGACAATATCATCTTGCTTTCATTGATCTTTACACTTTGAAAAGTTTACTGTTTGATACAAACTATTTTCTGACTAACATTATTGGAACTACTACAAATCTGCTGTTTTAAAGTCCCTCCAGATGAGAGAATAATTACATAGATGACAATACTTTCTTCACAATAAGAAGCAAAATGTACTGAAAATATTAAATTATTAAATTGAAAAAATTGCTCTCCTGAAAAGAAAGGGATGACAATAAAACCTACCTGACTGGAAGTTACATGGCAGGTTTTTAATTTACCACTGAGTATTACAAACTGGCACCCACACACAATCCCTACAGGCTGAGCCACACAGCAGGGGTGTCATCTTCTCTTAATCTAAATTACACTTAATTGTATTTCCATCCACTCTGGAAGAGCCTTCAGGTATGTTTTGCAGCCTGAGCTCAGGCACAGATATACTGCCAGTGGTTAACATGAATCTACCTGGCTCCAGACTCCAGCACAACCCGAGAAGTCAAAAGTTGAGTGTGGCACTCACTGCTATATATTTTCCTATTATATTTTGTTAGGTCTATTTTTGAGTCATTGTATAAAGTGGCAAGCTGTGACTGGACTATGGATGTGCTCTCAGGCTCCCTTGTGAGAGCTGCTCAGGCTCACATAGGAGAGCTGTTGTTTCCATATGGCTAAATTCTGTTTAAATACGTGTGGCACAAGGAAAGAGAAAATGTAAGTCAGACATTCAAGAAAAATAACTTTTGCATCTCTGTTTTAAAGAGGCTGTTGGAAAGGCTGCTGGCAGTAGCAGAAGCCCTGCCTAGTCTGGCTACTCCTTTCAGACTCAGTGTCAAAATGGGAAATTTCATTACTGTCCAACACAGATGCTGCATTTTGGCTTTCCCAGGAACAGGATAGGAATTGGAAACTAATGAAAGCATACTCTACTTTTTCCTTTGGCAGCAAAGAGGCTGAAACACATCTGAAAGCCTAGAAAGTGCAAAAGTAGGATACATCTTATTCCAAACAAGAGGAAATAATGGCAAAGCAAGAAAACAGTGTTACAAGAGCAGATCTTGAGTTTAAATTTTATGTACACAGGTAGCTGCACACGTGCTACAAAAATTCCAACTGCAGAGGGGATGAATTTACATTTCAGCGATGTTAAAAAGCTGTTTGCTACTTATTTCAGTAGGACGTAAGTGATTTTTATATTCAGCAGAAGGGGAAGGAATGTATTTCTCTTAGCTACAACAAAATGAGTATCTTGCAATGAAAGGCTGCATTGTTTTGTTCGAACTACAGAGAAATAGTTGATGAGTGAATAAGAGCATGATCTAAAGCCTATTGAAATCAATGGAAAGATTCTCATTGACTTCTCCAGGCTTTGGATCAAGCCTCAAAAGAGCAGCTATTTCTCTCTGATACAGCAAGGAATCAATCCCCTCTCCCAGCGGTACTCTAAATAATTCAATATTTTGTCTCAGATCATTTCCTAAGAAAAATGATGAGGATGTTGTTTAAGTGGGCGATACCCTGAAGTGACAGAGTTTACAATGCATTCAGCCATGTAAAACCTGCTCTGTGCTGTACTCCTGCACAAAGGCAGGGCAGAGTGGGAGCAGCCCTCAGATGCCCAGGAGCTCATACTCATCGCTGGCTGATGGACAACACACGGTCATGCTTCTCCTCTCTGTAAAATCATGAGGAATACCTGTACTGTGACAATTCTTTAAAGAAGCAATATTATTTTTTTCTTGGCAGTAAAATCACAATCTCTTTGCACAATTTGTTTCGATGCCCAGAGAAGGGCAAAAATCACAGTGCTGACTGTGTTATTATTTATCAACAACAGTGATGCTCTCGCCGTTCTCCAATGCTTTTGCTTTATAGAGCAAAATTCTATATGGAGACAATAGCTTCCTTTTAAGCTCTTTTGTTCCACATGAAAAATTAATCAGTATAAAGCAAATCAGCATTAGATTGAGGAACTCTGCCCCAAACCACAGCAAAACCTTAATAATTTTCACTCTCCTGCCATGATCAGCTGGCCTTCTGCACACTTATCCCTTTCTCCTGTAAATTGGAGAAGTTGTTTATGGACAGTTCAGAGATGAGCCACAGAATCCATGCTGTCTCCCAGGCACAGAGGCTGACAGGAGCACATCCCCACTCTCGGTCACACCTCCTCTTGGATGGAGGCAGAGCAGTGCTGGGATGGATGTATTCTCCCCATTTGCATAGAACGACAGCAATTTGCAATATCCCATTTTAAGAGTAGGGAAAAAAACTCCTCCACTCCCACCAGGCAGCTACCTAGCAACAATTGACAAATGGGCAGGGTGAAAGTGGTACTGAGCTACAAATGGCACAATTATCCCCCTTCCCTATCACTTCTGATTGAGTTACACCTGTGGGGAGCAACTCACCAGCAGCACCTCTGATGTCTGCAGACATGGCAGCTCTGGCACATTTGCTCTCTACATTCCCAACACAAAGAATAGCCACAGTCTGGTCTTTCATCATCATTCATGGAGAAACACTTTGTCAGCATCTGTCCAAGCATGCTCCTGTTTTCTTCCCTTGCTATACGCATACATGTGTACTCACAACTCTTGCTGACTGTGCATTCAACTGCTTTCAGCACTAGGTGATACCTCAGGTGCACTGTGTGGCCAGTCTCAAAAGCTTGCCCTGACTCCTATGCAAAGCCTAGAAATCCTCATGCACAGAGAGAAATCCACTGCCAAGGGCAGCTCTTCCCCTGCCAGCTCTTCCATAACAGCAGAAAAAGACACAGGTTCTTCCCCTCCTCAGGGCTGCTCAGTGATGGGTTTCAGAGCTCAGCTGGGTATTTGGCTGCTTGTCCAGGCCAGTCGGCTGCTGCTCACCACTGGCACAGCTGGGACAGCCATGGGGCATGGCTGACTGCCCAAAAACATTTGTGAAATCCTTCTCACGGGTGGTATGAAACACATCTCCTCTCAGACACCGCAAGCGTGTGGTCTTGGCAAGGCCAGAGAAGGGGATCCTCAGCATCCAACCTCTGCCATTTGCCTAACACTGCCACATACAGCCTGACTCCCCACCCCACCCCCAAAGTGCTTCAGTTTCAGAAGATTATATTGGCCAAATTGAGCCATGACTCAAAAAAAAAAAAAAAAAAAAGAGACTCAGAATATTTCTGATGTGTCCTTCAACTTTGTCTGAAAGTGACCTTTTGGTTTCTCATGGCACCAGGACATTTAAGAATGATGAATTCCAAAGACATGATAATAAACAGATACTGAAAAACAAACTGTCTAAACTCCTAGTTAGAGGGGAAAAAATTGTCTGTAGAGAGATGAATGTATCCTAGGAATTTTGATTGTTGCTTCTCTATTATGGTCACCAAATTGCTTACTTTTCTGGAAAAGGCTTTGTAAAAACGCAGCAATATGCCATTAGTTCTATATCTTTTCATTTAAACAGCATTCCCAAAACTTCTAAGTCGTTATTCCTCCTCCCAAATAGATTTTTTCATTAAACAATTTGTCACAATACAAATGGGGACTTGGCAAAATACCATATTTAAGACTTGCTGTGCAAAATACATGAACCATCTCTTTGATTTGCTGTGCATACCTACAAAGATGAATTAATATCATCATCACTCATCCATTTGAATCGCCATAACAATGTTTTGTGAGCAAACTCTCAAGACCAAAAGCAACAATGTGAATTCCTTGTTTTAATTTGCATTTTAAGTTGGTTTTTAAAAAGACCATAAACAGCTTTTTGCAGATTTTTATGAACAATAGACAAGAATAAATATTATAGTTAGGAGCTTTCTTCTAGCATGAACCATTTAATCTATTTTATATATGAAGCATTTCACCTTCTTGCATGGAAATTTAGGCACTGCATGCAAAAGACAAAGGCACGTGTTTCTTCCCCTACTTATGACATGTGAGAACCAAACTGAGTATTCACCTCCTTTCCTTGTGCCTTAGACTATAGCTTGACTGTCACACTGCAAAAACCACATTACACATCTGTGTGCATCACTACAGCCTCATCAATAAGGCGTAGAATAATGCCCACATATACTGCCCTGCACCTTGAACCATTTTAAAGAACAGGATGAGACTCCACCACAGTCCCCCGAGTAAAGGGGAACGACAGCACAGGAATTTAGTAGTTACACATATCTAACCGCAAGAAGAAATTAGCTGCTAAAACACCACTTCCTTTTCTAATGAGCAATTTTATACAGCAATGAATAAAGTCAATTTGAGAGCTGCTATTTATTACAAGGAAATTAAAAATGCTCAGAGCACAGAGAAAGCAAATTTATTGAGGAAGACACTGTATCCTGTTCTCAAATGTATTAACCCCTGACTGAGACAGGGAGAAATGTTCAGCTTTTTCTTGAACCAAGGCTGGTTTGTGTTATGAAACACTCCCCCCGCTGTTGATAAAATCCAGTGGTGCAGGAGACCCCACACTAGCTCTCTTGCCTCTTTTCCACCCCAAGCATGGCTCTGCTTTGGGAGGCTCCCAGCCGGATCCCACACTGCCAGGAGCATGTGTACACCCGCTCTGCTGCCAGACACACAAAACCTCATGGCAGCCCCTTTGATTCTCTACTTTCTGTCCCTGCCTAGATAACTTTTCAGAAGCTGACAGAGCCTTTACAATTTAATTGGTGTTGACACCTTTTGAAGCAATGCCTTGAGGCGCCGAGGGTCATTGTCTACTTTATCCTGCTTTTCTGCTGCTGCCTCCATTTGGCTACCTTGCAGCCTGTGGTGCTGTGGTGGCCCCTGCACTCTTCATTCATGTTTGTACTTGTACTGGGTCCCGTTACAAGGACCCTTGTTAAACGCCCAGCAGGCAGCACTGAATAGAGATTTTGACTATCTGGGATTTGAAGGCCTCTAGCAATAAGGGAGAAAGGCCTGTAAACACAAAAGTATCCCAGTAGCAGTGGGGCGTTAACGTAATCACGCATTTATGCCACAGGACCTCAGGACCAAGCTCCTTACTGTCGATTCACTGGCTATTAAGCCTTGGTAATTAGGTGGTTTCCCGTGACTTTTCTTTCCTGGGATTCACCAACTATCATTTTCCATATGTCCCTTTTTTCCCAGAGCAGCTATACACCCTCACACATTCAATAAGCGAGGCAGATGGTACCACGTACCAGGCTCTGAGCAGCCAAAGCCAATTCAAAACAAGTAAAAAGATTTGGCATGGCATTCCCAAAGCTGCCCAGGAAACCTAGATCCAAAAATCACAGAGGTCATACAGCCAAGTGATGGCAAACACATCTCTCCAGGTTCAGCCCTGCAGTGCCCATAACCAGTGAGAAACTTCTGGGCCCTCACATCCCCAAAGCAGCGCTAGCACAGAAGGCAAACAGGAGAGAGCACTTTGAGAACTATCTTTCACTTCATAAACAATTTTTAATATGCATTTCTCTGATGTTTTCCAGGTTTAAATAATTAAGGCTCTCAAATTTCCTACTGAAAATGCAAAGGACTCACTCACTTCATTTGCTCCTAAGCGCCAGTCAGCTCGGGGCCACATCTCAGTAAAACTCAGCCTCAAACACTGTATTAAGACAGTGAATGAATAAGAGCATAACCAGCTAAAATGGAAAATAACATTTCAGTTAGGTAAATCCAAGATATTAAAGTATGGCCAGAATGACCTCAGTGGCAATTTCCTATTTGAAAAATTCCCTGCCCTCCCAAAAAACAGTCTTGCTAGTCAAACCCGATGGCTGGCCTTTGCATTTTCCAGTGCTCTCTCTGCCACATTTCAGAGTCTGCTTTTCCACAGTCATTCTGAATTCCAGCAGTTCACCTACACAGCTCTGACAAATGAGACTTGTAATTCCACTACGATGCTGCCAACTCCTCCCACATTCAGTATCACTTGGTCCTTTGCCATGTGGGGGATGCTTGTCCCTGTATCCATGATCCCATCGACCCCTCGCTTCTACTGGGGAAAAAAGCAATTAGAACCAAGCCCCTATGTATGCTTGCACCCCATGGAAACCAGGATCAGACTCCAGATCTTTACCCCTTGTTGCATGTCTCCCCTGTAGTCAAGCACGCAGTCCTCTCGCTCACAGCCAGCTGCACCCATTCCCTTTCCCTCTGTCCTCAGCCTGCCTGAAAGGTGGGTGCACCTCCAGACTCTGTATTTGAACCAGTGCCATAATGATACATTTCCATTACTCAATTAACTTGTGATCATAAGTGTTACCAAGACTGAGAGTAAAAACAACTTTCCACACACTGACAAAGCTGCATTCAGCTGTGATAAAAGACTTACCTTTCTTATGTTCTATGAATTCCTTTGCATCTTTCCATATATTTCTCTGGCCTGGCACATGGGGCTTTCTGGAAGTACATCAAAGTCCAACAAACAGCCAGGGGTTGGGGGAAGGAAAAAAACCCTGTAGGTGCAGTGGAAGAAAGAAGTTCCAGAGAGGCCAGGCTGGCCTGGTTATGAACAGACATGATACTGAGTTCCACAGAAACCACCCTCAGTGACAGATACGCTGTTACAATGAGCTAAATGTAAATAATGCCAACAACAGCTTCCAGGTGCAACATGCTTCAGGCAGCTCTGCCAGGAGAGGTTTCCTTCGGCTGACAGAGGCAGACACCATCTGTAAGGCATGAGTATCCCATGAACAGCATTAGCAGTGACAGTTTGCTGCACAGGCAGCAAAGAAAGTCACTAGATAAGAGCTGACTACATCCACCTCGGCATCTGCTTCCTTCAAGACTCAGTCAATCCAAAGACCACTACAGCTAAGAGCACATATTGGAGCAGAACTCTGCTTTTCTTCTATTTTGAACATCTCATACAGAGTCTGTTGGCAGGGATACCAGCTGGTAAATAAAAAGTAAAGAAGATCCTCTAGACTGGACACTCTCTATTGTCTGAATTCAGCTGGAGTTGTGCCCTGCAACAATTAAACCAAAAATACAACTCTTTCCTCAGGGAGGCAAGGGCTTTACAGAATCCATTGCAAGGTACAGTATGTTATCTATGTACATAAACTACCACCATATGTGGTCAGATGAGAGATGAGTTCCCATTTTCTGTAAGTAGCCTTTGTGCCCTTTTATTTAAGAGCCTTTAGTGAAGCTTTCCTTCCATCATTGTGCTCAATGTCCTTCCAAGTCCATGAAAATCTTTGATAACCAGCCATTCCATTTAGTATATTTTCCATTTTCTTTTAATTCATTTGCTTTTAAATAAATCATATAAAACAATACTAAGTACAGGAACTGTTCCTCAGCTAGAACAGTTTTCTCACTTTGTATGGTTGTCTTTTTACCAAAAGGCTATGGAGAAAACATTAGTTTTATTTCTGAGATGTTCAGTAGTCCTCTTTGGGGTTTTTTTTCTTTTTTTTTTTTCCTTTGGTTGGTTGGGTTTGGTGGTATTTTTCTAATTCTTTTCATATGATCTCCAAGATGGTAGGACTGTACCATATTCAAGGACTTCTACACACAAAATTGTCTGAGCCAAAAGAAGCCTCATGTCTGCCCTCCTCCAACACGTTATGTGGGAGCTCCTTCATGCACCTTTTAGGCTCCAAACAGAGACAAGCAAGAAAGAATATCCCTGTTCTTTTAACAGCTAGTGAGGACAGGGTATATTGAGGTACGTCCAGCAACACACAAAGCTTGCTCAACATCTGCTACTCAGACCTGTATCCTTGGGGCCAAAGAGTCATGCTGATTACAACATGCTACAAAATCTGCTCGTTTTAGGGAGAAAAGAACTTAAAAAGCCTAACTCTACATTTAAAAAAAGGGCTTTGCTCTCCTTTGGATTAGATCTCTATCTGTTGTTGTCTTCCAAGAATTTACCTCTGATGTACAGCATGCTGAGGATGGAACTATCCATCTGACTCTTGTCACCAAAAAAGCAATACTGATCCTACCAGGCATCAGAGGGAAGATTACAAATGAGGGAAGGAGCTGTTCCAGCTGATTGGATACACTTCCAAATCCTTTCCTTTCTGCATCCCGCATTTGCTCTTTATTAAAGCAAAAAATAATAATGCAATGTTTACTTAGTGCACAGGGTAGCTGTAAAATTTAATTAATCACTGTTGCTTAGTTTGCTGAGACTTTTCAATGAAAAGCCCTATAAAAATGTAATGCTTGCTATAAAGAAAACCTCTCAAAAATGCCTGACTTCCTGCTTTGGTATTGTATCTTATGGGACCAGAGGCAGGACACTGCCTACAGTCCTGATTCAGCAAATTACTTGGAAGTAAGCAGTGTACACCAAAGTGTGCATTGATATGGTTGACTTGGGATGGACTTAAATTGGTGCCCTATTGACTGTCTGCTTCCACATTTCCCATCCCCCTCCAAGAGAGTCCAAATCACCAATGAAGCCTTCCTTTCTCACTCCCAGATTTCCAAATGCAGAGTCAAAGTGTGAGCCCCTATTTAATAACACCTTACTTCATAATATCCTTATAGGTCTGAATCAGTGGGCACTGCACAGTGTATTATTGTGAACAACAGTTACATCTAGGATTGCTGCCCTAGGAAAAGCAAGATTTCCCTCCCCACACACACCGAGTTTGCCTGGTATTTGCCCCAAGGTGCAACACGTGAATGTGCATGGTGGTACAAAAGATGAATGCTGGATCTCAAGCGTGTCTTTTGTCTTTTGGGTAATACAGTTTTATCATATGAATATATACTGTTACAAGATGATAGTCCCCGCAGACATCCTTTCTTCTAAATCAGATATGCTAGAAGACAGCAAATAGGCCTTTTTTCCCTCCCCTAATTTACAACCTTAAATAAAGATTAGGACATAGCGATGGGATGAGCACAGAATTTTTCCTCCCCTTATAGATATTATTTTTCCTGTTCCAATCTGAAGAAAAATAAACCCTCATGGGTTGATTTTTTCAGTTACAGGGAAAAGCAGAAAAGAAAGAAGGCCCTTAGTGAGATACAATAACATGTGCAGGTTTTCTTGGATCAATTGGCAGCATTGACACTATATCCTTCAGCTAGCACTCTGTGATGAATGGTACCCAGTAGCATTGGAGAGAGCAACAGCAGCCAGGCAGCGTGGGTGACTGCGTGCCCTCCTAACTGGCTGATGAATCAGGAAACTCAAGAGAGACTCTGAGTGTGGGAGCTGGAGTGGTAAATGTTTTCATCTTTCTCTTTTATGATCTTCCCTTCTCCATTTATATAGGACATTTTAGAGATTGAGCTTTGTTACAAACTATTAGCCCAAGGCAGTGGGTTGGGGATGTGAGATCTCATGGAAAGAGGGAGCACAAGAAAGTGTGAACAACTGGAACTACATGTGATATTAGTGGTTTGTTGTTGAAGGAATTTCTGTTTGGATTGTAGTTCAGACAGTTGCCTTGATGTACTGGAATGAAAATCAGCACCCAATGTGCCTAGAGACAAACCACAGAACTGTCAAAAAACCCTTGCCTTTTTATCTCCCAGAATCTTGAATTCAAAATGAAAAGTCCCCATTCACCCACAGCACAAAAAACACAGCTTGGCAATCACAGCACTGCACAGTACCATGCTACAGACAACAAGAAAAAGCAACTCTCCCCCAAGAGCACCAAAGTGAGACACTAGTGTATCCGACTGCCCAGATATACTCTATCATGCTATGTGATACTGGAGAGCTTAACATCAAGCAGTCCCATCTCTGGCAATGGCCAAGAGCCAGGGAAGCACCCACTCAGATTGGCCAGATATCAATTTAGGACAATTCAAATTTGAATTTTTATTCTGTATTTCCTTCCATACAGAAGAGAAGAAAATGGTATTTGCTAAGTACATCATGACCCATATGTGAGCAAGGTTTTAACCCCTGTGTTATCAGTTTGTTCATCTGCATTACAGCTTCAGCTCTGTAAGCTCTTTAGCCCCCAGAAGCCAAGGGGCCACACAGGCCAAGGGTACAGGCTAGTGCTTGCACACCACTGTGAGCTGGAAGCAACATCATGTTTGTCATGCACTTAAAACATTCAGCTTCAGCAGAGCTCGTGCATGCAGGTTGTGCAATGGTTTCCCAAAAAAACAACAAAAAACTGCACACAGGTGCTCATTTAAATGGCAGTAGGAAGTCTACGAGTGCCAGGAATTTCTCTGATCTCTTAAGTAGCTACAGCTCTTAACTACCAAGATGAGAAAGATGGTGCAATGAAAACAATGTCTTTCCCAGCAGTGTGTGCTTGGCATGTCACATGAGAGGTTTCTAAAGAGCACATATGAGGATTCCATAGATGGAAAGGGATACCCATGGAAATTGCAGAAACATTTGATTTCTTTTATGATATGACAAACTCCCTCAAATATGTTAATTTAACTAAAAATGAGTAGTGGTGCAATGCTAAGTGGCTCTGCATAATATTTGCTTGGGTTTACTACCACACATCAAGGTGGGAACCACTGTGTGACTGAGCTCATTTCACAGACACATTACAGAACTGTTAGATGGCTGAGTAGTCTTGCAGGAGCTCTACAACAGTCAAAATTAAAACTACTGTCTACAGCTTGTTAAAATAGCCCTTTTTGTTCCTTTAACTGCGAGAGGACTGGTTGTGAGATTTTCTTCCTGTCAAATAAATGATCTGTTTTCCCACTTGGGAGGCAAACCAAACTGCCTAGTGGGAAATGGCTGAGACACAGAACTCCCAGCTGTAAGGAATGGAGGGCTTTAATCAATGGGAAATGTTATTTCCTTATTACATTAATCAGTTTACGAAATATGAGATCATAAATGAACATGGGATTTCCCCTTGTTATTTACCATTGAATCTCTGTAGGGACTCCCACCATAAGTCAGAGAACATGAGTAGTCAGGTCATTTATTTCCTGCACCATGGTATACACGATGCCTGCAGGATGGGACAAAAATCTTCACCCTGAAGGAAGCATCAAAGATGGAAATGTCTTCTCCATCTGAGTACATCTTTGATGGATGATTTTATTAAATTAGGAAAACTTCACATTTTCAGACAAAATTTTTAAAGACAGGAAACTGAATGAATCAAGACCAGCTTGGATTGGGTATTGAGGAACCTGATCTAGAGGAAGGTGGAAGATGTCCCTGCCCATGGCAGGGTGGCTGGATCCAGACGATCTTTAAGATACCTTCCAACACACACCATTCCATGATCCTATGAATGTTCACATTTAAAAACAGAGCTTCATTTTCAAAAGCATAGGCTATAATTAACGGATTTACAAACCCAGCTTTATTTTCTATAAGTCATTTTTGCAATGCTTTTAATTAGTTTTTAGAGTATTTTTCAGAAAAATTCCATATTTTGCCTGCCCTTGCTTATGGGAGTGGGAAATTTTGAGCTAACTAAACAAAAGTAACTTCCAGGTCCTTCAAGCAGATGGAAAGGAACATGCACGTTTCACAAAAAACAACAAACAAAAAACCAAACTGAAGAAAGAAACCACCCTTTTCACACGTAGGTAGAAAAGCATTTGAAAAATTGCCACAGTAAATCCCCAGACCGAAAGGAGCATTGTCAGAAACTCAGGAGGTATTGAATAATAGTCACTTGAGGGAGACAATCCCACATTACAGGTGATCTGACCTGCACAGTCAACAATGCACACAATTCTCCATGTCCAGGAGTATTAATGACATACCTTTCTACTCCAAGAAAAAAAATCAGAAAGTCTTCCTTGGTCTACCACACCCATTTTCCCCTCACTTTCCTAATGCTCAAGGCAAAGAACCTATTGACCAACTGTGTTTATCCAGAGGAGCAGCAACAATAAGAAGGAACCAAGACATCAGTGAAGACAACAGAGGACAACTACAAAACCCAATGGCTTGGCCTGATACATTGCATGCCAGGGTGTCTTAAACAATAAAATATTCTGACTGGTGTGGGTCACCCTAAGCAAACATCACAATTTTTTTATTTCTACAGGAAAATAATATAAAGAAAGAAATGTCTGAGGAGGCCAAGAGGAAACCAGAAAGAGTGACAAATGTTTTGGTTACAGTCGCAAGTCGCTCTGGCAACCATGGGAGATTCCAGGAATGCTTTCACCCAAATCTTGCCCATAACAAAGCCTAAACTTGTCTGGAATATGTTTAAGTTTTATATAGGTCAGGCACACCTCATTTGTAAATAGACTGTGTCACTTTTAATAGAAATACTAGGCATACTTGTTCTCAAAACAAGACCAAATAAGGTTTCCAGAATGATTTCAGATAGGAAAATTAAGCCTTCCTAAATTCCAGTATATGGTAAAATCCTGCAGCCTTTGGCCCTCAAAGCCTGGTCCCAAAAGGAAGTCACAGTGCTGCAGCACTAGAGGGATGAAAGTAGCTGTCAATGGTAGAGTCCTGAATTATTACAACAGCCACAACATATTGTATGTAATGTGAGCATAAGAATCAGTGCCAGACTTGATCCATCTCCTCTAACCTGACTTTTGCCTTTTGGCATCCTATCTACTGGTTCAGTCTGGGAACTAGGTTGAGTCCATGTCTCCATCAGCTAACAAGAAGGTGCCAGTGGGAGGGAAGAGGGGAAATAATTTTCATTGATCTCATGGATCTGTTACTGTGGCACAAAACCTGGAGAGGTTAGGGTCAAACACAGCTTTGAAAAAATATAATTTCCAGCCTTGAATTTCAGTCATACAAAGACCACCTTTTCACCTCCAGCTCTCTATGATTTCAGGCCAGAGCAGACTGTTGTTGCCACTTGAGTGGTACTAAATGGAGTGGACAGAAATTCAAATGGAGCAAAGCCCTTATGCAGAACAACCAATTGTCCTCCTGTCCTAGAGACCCAACACTGTGGATGTGGAAAATGCAATAATGGCACCCTTAAACAGCCTCAAAGGCTCATTCTTTCAAAACAAGGAAGAAGTGCAGTGAAAAATGAGTACTCACTATACTAATTTTAACAAGCAAAAGATATCAGACTTGGCCTGGTCAGTCCTGAATCTTTCTGAAGCACTTGGAGCATGATTCTTCTGGTTTATGTCAATAAGGTCAAACTTCCAGAACCCCTAAATTTGCATGGAGTGAAACATGGGAAAAGACATACATTTATCAATTTAACTTAGAAAACGTAAGATGATATAATAGAGAATTAATCACCGTTGAAAGCGTAACAGAAGGGCTAAACAAAAGGACTCCACCTGCTTTTAATTTGAACTAACAACACAAGGGAGAAGTTAAAACTCCAATAGGTACATACGTTCCTTTGAAAAGCTAGATCTGTGCCTGAACAAAAGAAAGAGGCTTTTCACTTACCTCCTGTGGTATCAAAGAGCCCATTAAAAACCAATAAAATATTATGAAGCTTTTTCCCTTTGTGAAAAAGTGCAATTAATATCCTTCAACAGATGATTATTGATTTTTATAAAGCAATTTACAGGCTTCTAAAGTCATGATTATTCAACCCTCTAGGGGCTAGAAAGGAAGAGTTTTCAGAAGTAGGAATCGTATTCTCATTTCCACATCAGCACAGCTAGAATTTACAGACTTCTGATTATTTTTTTTTTGCCCCCAGGATATTTTTGTTGTTGTTGATGTTGCAGTGCTCCAGCACAGGATTAACCCTTTTATTCCCTCCCACCTGAGACAGATTTTTTTCGTGATCTGTTCTTGAAGTATATCGCCTGTCAGATATTTATCCGCTGCTCACGGCTGGTGGGTTGGATGCTCAGCAGAGTAGACTTTGTGTCAGAAATTCAGCAGCTGCTCATATATCACAGTGGTCATTAGTAGAGGATCATTCTGGACCTTTGCCCACAGCACCTTGCTATGGCAAGAGAAAGGCTATAAAACCCTAGGCCCTGTCAGCTGTTGTCATTTAGGTGAGAATTTATCAGGTCTCAGAGTGCCCTCTGACTGGATTATTATGAATAATGAATGAAGCTTTATGCCACACTGAGGCATTAATAAGACTGGGATGACTGGGAGAAATTCAGTACAACATCATAGCAGTAACTTTCTGCGAGCAAGTACACAGCTGGTGGGCTCACTGGATTCAGCTCCTGTTAGATACTGCAACTGAAATGAGGAGCTCATTTAATTATTAAGCAAGTAGCACGATGCTTTTGGTTTAGCCTGTGGGTGGTATTACTGACCTACTCATAGAAAGCTTACAACAAAAGGCTTTCTACCCTCTAACCAAACTCATTTTCTGCTCTTAAGATGAATCAGTGAACCCTCCCCAAAATAAAAATAGTAAATATCAATCTTCATATTTACTTTTAATCCAATTTAAAAAAAATATGTAAGAGGGACCAGTCAGCAATAATTCCCTAAAATCTCCTAACACAGCAGTCATCCAACCTGTTGGTGATAACTCTGGGGCTATTAGCCAGGATTACTGATTTTCCTCCTTATTTTTCCTCAGTTCATCCAGTATGTATCCCTATGGCACACAAATGAGAAACAGAGAAGGAAGGAGACAAAAAGGCAGTCACTGACCTAACTGGGGAGGTGGGGGGGAAGCAATAACAACAAAAAAAGCAGATGCACAGCAGAGACTATTGGCAATAATCAACCTCCTGGTGTGGCAGTTCCAGCTGCACTCCAGAGAACTGAGTCCACAGAGCTGACAAGCACTGGAGGCTGTCATTTATCTTGGTACCAGCTCCACTAGGAAAATTATTTTATAGGGCTGGACACACTTTTACAGACTCTTTAATACCTTAGGTGCATAATATCATTAAAACCTTAGGCTCTCAGTATCTCATATTACCATGTTCTCAGCAAAAAAAAAAAAAAAACCAACCTGCATGGTGTCTTTCAAACTAACATGTTCTTTCTAAACTAATTTTATGTTTCCCCCTTTAATTTGGCATGCAATATCCAGAAAATCCTTGCTAATATTTGGAAGAACAAAGATCTGGCCTAATGGCCCTAAGAGGGGAGTGAAGCAGGAGCCAGCCTGGAGAGCACCAACTGGAGGCACCACGTCTCAAAAACATGGAATTCAAGAATATTTCAACTCATTACTCACACAAGCAGGCAGAACTAGGACTTGGCCTAACTCTCACATCAGCCTCTCCATTAAGTGTTTTTACAGCAGAGCTACTGGTGCACAGCTGAATTATGAACAGAGAGAAACTTTATCTTTTCAAGAGGGAAACTGCCTTTTTGGCAGGGGCTGGACATTGGAAACACCAGTTTGAAAGGTTCAGTTTCCAGCTGACTCACACCATCACAGCTGGAGAACAGAAGAGCATCGTGAAACACAAGTAACAGCAGACTCAGGACACAACACTGATGGGGGACAGCCCTCGAGAGCCACCAGAACTTCACAAGCAATCATGTCAGAGAGGTTTAAGAAACTTTTCTCTGAAATAATAATCAAATTATTGACTCGAATACAATATTAAAGTTACAAGTTTTAAAATATCCTCATACTGTAGCAGCACTCAAAGCAAATATTAGGTACATTAAAGGGACTTCACTAGTCCCATCTCAGCTTCTGTTTTTTGATCCTAAATGCTTAGACCTATCTGACCCTCAGATAGGATTCATTTTCCAGTGCATTATTCAGGATTTGGTAATTTAAAAAAAAAAAAATCTGACCAAGAAAAAGAGAGAAATACACACATCCCCAGGTTTTTTTGAACAATACATAAGTTCCTAGGACAGCAAATTTAATTGGAATACAGGAAGCCCAGTACAATCTCTGATTTGCAGTGACAACATGGCCCTTTTTGCACATTTTTACTACTATTTTGAGAAAAGGAAATGGTAAAAAATTACAATCCCTTAATTCTTTTATTGCATATAAATAATGTCAAATGTTTATTTTTTTATTATTCCAGTGCTACGCACCTCTAATTAAAGGAAAACTTGGTGTAATCTGGAATTCTAAAACTCCACAGTAGAACTCCTACTTAAATAATAAGATTCCTATAGATTTTTCCCTTCACTGGATTTAAAATATTTATCAATACTATCATTCAGTGTATATTTTTTGGAGAATAATATCTTCATATTTTTACTACTTTGATCTAGAATGCCTCATATTTGCATCCTGCCACTTTTGTTATGTATAGGGAATTTAAAGATGACAGTGCAGTCATGTATGGTTTTTTAACTTGTGGATCTTTTCATTTATCAGTCTTTCTCACAACAAGTCAAGAATGTAAATAATCTATGTTTGACTCACATTGGTGAAATAAGCTTTTAAAAGCTTTTTACAAAGCTGGGAAACAGAAAACTGAGTTTTCTCTCATTTTTATTTAATAATCTTTATGTCTCAAGATGGCTTCCATGATAGCAAGCAATTCTCTGTGTTCACAGCATTTCTTCTATAAGGACCTCCTGTTTTGCTAAGAACAGACACAGCCTTATTTTGGATGAATAGCAGCATGAGTAGGAGCAGAAAGCAGAGTCCCATAATCAACTAAAGCATCATGGCTATGGGTTTGGGGTTTTGGCTGTTTTGTGGGGTTTTTTTATCTTTTGAGGGTTTTTTGTTGCTTTTAAGGAGTCTCTGGGGATCTGGGTGACAACAGGAACTGGGTGTTCACCTCACTTGGGTTTCCTGTGTGTGCCACATCACCCTGCTGAGGCTAAGCCTCATTTGTAAAGCTCATGGTCAAAAACACCTTGTTTCAGGAGATGTCTACTGATGGTTTTCCCCCTCTTCCTCATTATTACCTTCTCTGATGGAGTCTCCGTACAGAGTTTTGAGACAGCAGGTGCTGCTTAGCCCATTTCAGATGTGGTATCCAGGTCCCCACACCCATCATGAGAGAGGTGCCCAACCAGTACCACAGAGAACACACACAGTATCCCTGATACCCTCCTGCCTCTCTTGACTCACAGTCCATCCTGTTCTGCTAACATTTCATTTGTGCTCTATGACAGATTACATAGATGCAATTCTTTCACTAAAACATTTAGAGGGCAGGTCTGCACAGCCCTGGGCACTAGTGCTGCCCACCCAGCACTGGGACTGTGTGACAGGGAGGACATGGAAGCTCCTCTTTGCTGAGGGGACAGGCATTGGCTGGGGCATCAACATCACACCCTGCTTTCCTGTGCTTGTTAAAAGACAAAATTAAAAGTGGCACTTTGGATACCAAGAGTTTGTTTAAAGCATATTTACAAATGGGGTTACATATCCTTAAAAGACATCATCCTTTCAAGGGCAGAATAGGGCCAGGAGAAATCCACCCAGTCTTGGCAGTGTGACTCCTCTCCACCTCAGAAAAAATAGACCGGTGGCAAATGTGTTTGTAGAACTTGCAAGAAGTTAATTTAAGCTTCTTTTCGTGTTTTTTAAATAACTATTTGATATTTCAGATGCCTTGCTGCAAAGTAACATTACCAGTGACACCTAAAATGTGAGAACCCAATGAAATATAACTACACTTCTTTTTTTCGCAGTGTGACTCCTCTCCACCTCAGAAAAAATAGACCGGTGGCAAATGTGTTTGTAGAACTTGCAAGAAGTTAATTTAAGCTTCTTTTCGTGTTTTTTAAATAACTATTTGATATTTCAGATGCCTTGCTGCAAAGTAACATTACCAGTGACACCTAAAATGTGAGAACCCAATGAAATATAACTACACTTCTTTTTTTCCTTTCTTTACACCTAAAATGTGAGAACCCAATGAAACATAACTACACTTCTTTTTTTTTTTCCCCCCTTTCTTTTCCTGTTTAAAGTCACTGCACTGTGGTAGGTGAGGGTTTACCCGTGCAGTTACTCCTCAGCGATCGTAATGTTTCAAGCTGTTCTCATGTTTAATAAATGATTACCACAATTCACTGGAAAATGATATTCAGAGGCAAACCTTCCCCACCCCCATCCCTCTCTGGGGCTCTCAATGTCCAGCACTTACACAAAGCAGAACAGAAAAAAGAAGAAAATCTGTAACATGTGAACAATGGCCAAAACTGCAGCCTTGGAGGCTCTGAAATAATTTGTGGATTCAGTTGCATTTTGACTACTGAAAATACCTAAACACATACATAAAAGTTAAGAGTTGCCTCCTCTGCACAATGCTGAATTTTCACATAGCAACTCTCCTACCTTTTTTTCTGGTGTGCCATTATAAGGCAGACAGTACCTTAGGGAGAAAAACACCCTCTCAACAGAAACCTGCTAGCCCAGATCCCATGCTCACAGTGAAGTATGCCATACAAAGTAGTCCCCTTTCATTTCTTTGAGCCACCCAAGACTTTGCAGTGTGCTCATGAGCACCAGGGACAGTCAGTATGACCACACACGCACCATCCCTTTGGAAGAAAGTATCTACTAGTGAAATTGTAATAGATTCAGGAAAGAAACCTTCCTCCTTACCCCCATCCCTTCACACAAATCATCCCATACCTTACAGCAGAGGTGCTGCAGCTTCTGCCTCACCCCAGGCTAGTGTTGCTGTCAGTAGGGTTCTTCACTGTTCCACAGGGAGCTGTATGGGTCTCCTTCCCTAATTTGTGCCAAAAGAATTAATAGAGATGAGTCCAGGTGAGTTTCACAGAATCACAGAATGGGTAAGGCTGGAAGGGAGCACAGTGGGGCATTTGGTCTAACCTCCCTGCTCAAGCAGAGTCATCCTAGAGCACATTGCACAGGATTGCACCCAGGTGGTGATTGAATATCTCCAGTGAGGGAGAGTCCACAACCTCTCTGGGTAATCTGTTCACACAGCAATGAAGTTCTTCCTTGTATTCAGGTGCAACTTCCTGTGCATCAGTTTCTGCCTGTTGCCTCTTGTCCTATTGCTTGGTACCACTGAGAAGATCCTGACTCCAGCCTCTTTACACCCTTTCTTCAGGTACTTATAGACATTTATGAGGTCCCTTCTCAGTCATCTTTTCTTGAGGCTGAACAATCTCAACTCCCTCAGCCTCAAAAGAAAGATGCTCCAGTCCCTTAATCATCTTTGTCCCCCTCCACTAGACCAGCCCCAGGAGCTCCATGTCTCTGTTGTACTGAGGAGCCCAGAACTGGGCACAGCACCCCAGATGTGCCTCACTAGGGCTGAGTAGAGGGGAAGGCAATGGTCTTCCTAATGCACCCCAGGATACCTTTGGCCTCTTTGGCCACAAGTGCACACTGCTGGCTCATGGACACCTTCTTATCCACCAGGATCTCCAGCTCCTTCTCCACAGAGCTGCTTTCCAGCAGGTCAGCCCCAGCCTGTACTGGTGCCTGGGGTTTCCCGTTGCGTGTCCAGTCTTTACAGCAGAACACACGATTACAAGCTTTTATTCCAGAAGGAATAATTACAAATCCCTTTAGCTCTGCTACTGTAGAAAAGCTGAAAGTCTGCATTCATTTTATCTTTTGACCATTTTGAACTTTAATCTATTTCCTCCTGTGTGCTGAAGCTATTTTCCTATTTTTAGTACTTAAAATTTCGGTTAAGCTGAATTTCCATGAGCTTCATTGCTGGGCACACATTCCAACTTTTGCTTTGGATGAAAGCTACAGGCAGCCACATTCACACCTCTCATTTTAAAAGAAGACTCTTCATGCAAGGAGACAACACTGCACGTTTTACTTTTCAGGGTGCATACTCTAGGAATGTTGGTATAACCTGCTCTGGATTGCAGTTGAGCTAATGGACACATGTAAGAACACAAATACTGCCTAACCAGCTTTATTTTATTATCAGCAATAATGAGCAGCAACCCATTAATTTTAAAAGTCGAGGTATACACTGTAAAGTTAATGAGAACCCTGAGTCAATTAAAATAACAACAATAACAACAATTAGGCCATTTTATTGATTTTTCTGCTACCTTTTATCTGCAGCAATTTTGGAGCACATATATACCACACTGATCACAAGATGATCACAAGATGATCAGTGTGATATGTTTCAATGCAGATGAGCATTTCCATGGAATAGAAATGGAGCATTTCCGTTTTAAAACTGTTTTGAGCAAATGATTAAGCAAAGCATGCTCCTAGAAAAAATTCTGGCTTACTAATATATATCTAAACTATGGCATTTATTCAATTTTTGTAAAGCTTAAAACCATTTTAACAACTTAAAATTTCTTAAAAGTTGGATTAGGAGAGACTGGGATAGGTGGAAGAAGAGAATAGCCTTACCCACCTCATATTTTGTATGTGCTAATTCAAGGTTCTCTTCAGGAGAAGAACTTTTTTTTCCCTAAATTTATTTTCAACTACTTTTGTTTTCCTACAGGGACCTTTGAAACACTATATTGCTACTTTTCATGTTTTTTATTTGCCCTCTGGAACAATAAAGGCTCAAAGGTTCATAAATATGCATTCTGTAAATGTATTATGCTGACAAAGTGTTGCTCAGATAGCTGCTCTTGCCTTTAGGGAATGAATAAGTTTACAGCATGCCTAAACAACAGTGTAAGAGGAAAGAGAGAGAGAGGGAGAGCTGTGTCAGCGTGTGGGCTGAAAATGGAACAAAAGAGTTATCCTGAATGCACAGAGAAAACAGAAAATAAAGTTAGATAAGACACCACAGCTAATTCCTTGTAAGAAGCAGGGGTGGGGATTTGAGGGTGTTACCATTAGTGATGTGCTTGAGGAGACATCTCCCTTTTTTCCAGGAAGGCTACGCAGCCAAGATTTCATAAATCGAACTTCATTTGCTAATTTAGGCACATGAATCAGGATAATTCCTGTGTTCTTCCCAAAACACTTGGTTCCTGGCAGGGTCCTTGTCCTGGTTAATTCTCAGCCCATCAGACACAGATCTACTTCTGCTTCAGTCATCTCTGCCTCACTGGAAGCTTAGGACTGAAGCTTGTCAGTACGTACACTTTGAGCAGGAAGAAAACATTTAGCAGTTAAAAATACAATTTAAACATACATCTCCAAATTGGCTTATTAATTAATTAATGTTGATGTGACAGTAGGTTTTGACAGACCAAGGCACAGGATTTGCATGGCAAAGTTGTGGCAGTGGGGGGCTACAGGTGGCTTCTGTAAGAAGTTGCTGGAAGCTTCCCCATGTCCAACAGAGCCAATGCCAGCAGCTCCAGGACAGACCCACCACTGGCCAAGGCTGAGCCCAACAGCAATGGTGACAGTACCCCTGGGGTAAAAAATGCAGGGGGAGGGGAAGGGTGGTAACTGCACAATAGAAACTTCATCTGGAGAGAGAAGTGAGAATAAGAGAAAGAAGGAACTTGGCAGACACAGAGGAGGTCAGTGAGGAAGGAGTGGGAGGAAGTGCTCCAGGCACCAGAGCAGAGATTGCCCTGCAGCCTGTGGTGCAGACCATGGTGGGGCAGTCTGTCCCCCTGAAGCATATGGAATTCCACTGGGGAGCAGACACCCACCTAAAGCCCATGGAGAACCCTGCACTGGAGCAGGAGGATGCCTAAAGAAAGCTGTGATCCTGTGGAAAGCCAACACTGGAGCAGGCTTCTGGCAGGATCATAGAAAGAGGAACCCATGCTAGAGCAGGGAGTTGTGACCCCACAGGGGACAAACACTGAAGCAGCCTGTTCCTGAATCCCTCAGGAATGGAAAAGATCAACACCTGAGCAGGGAAAAAGTGTGAGGAGTCCTCCTCCTGAGGAGGAAGGAGAGGCAGAAACATTTGATGAAGTGACTGCAGCCCCATTCCCTCCACACCTGAGCCACATGTGGGGAGGAGGTAGAGAAATCAGGAGTGAAGTTGAATCTGGGAAGAAGGGAGTGGTGGGGGGAAGGTGTTTTAAAATTTGGGTTTATTACTCACTACCTGATTTGACTGGCAATAAATGAAACTAATTTCCACAAGTCAGGTCTGTTTAGCACATGACACTAACTGGTGAGTAGTTTCTCCTTGCTCTTAACTCGACCCACAAGCATTTTGTGATAGTTCCTCTTCCCTGACAAGCTGAGGAGGGCAGGGACTGAGTGGCTTTGGTGGGCACCTGGTGCCCAGCCAGGGTGAACCCACCACAGCCAGCACACAAGCAGCGACGGAGCATACATTTACAACTAAAATACAAGCTGCTGACAACCCTTCCATCACATTCCTAATATCAGGCACTTCTGAAATGCTGGAGGTTCACATCTAGGCTTAGGAGCAGGGACAGCAGGGAGACACATCACAAATAGCAACATGTCACATGTTTTATTGCACATCAAACTGCAATAAACCTGGAGACAGGAGTATTGCAGTGATGTTTCTTGCCTTCTGAGAAGTGAGCTAATCCAGCTGAGCCTGCTTCCATTCCCACCTGGAAGCATATGTATACACACAGACATGCTCTGCCTCTACTCTTCACAGGATGATGTCTTCTCCAAAAATTAGTATCTGTACTTACAGCTAAACAAACATGTCAATACAGTGAAGCTACAGGTGGTCAAGACATCACCTACAAATTTTAAGTCCCTGACATTTTGTATGGAAAAAACTTCATTTTTAAATCTTTGAGCTACTGGCTAAATGTCTCCTAAGCACATGTATTTTCTTACTTCATCGTCTAGGCTTGTGTCTGGTTCTTTCTTTGGTGAGTCTCATGGGATCATCTATCTTATATATCAATACTGGCTACCAAAATTATTCCTTGTGGCCTAAGATTGTCTGAAGTTAATTTGGTCTTTCAAAAGCCTTATATCTTTCCTGATCTCCTTTACTTCATTCCTTCATTTTATGTTACATCCCTCTTAGGCCAGGATTGAATATCCAAAGCTGCTTGATATTTATTTCAGAAGAATCTTTTTCCATTCTTGCTTTGTTTTCTCTTCTCAGCTGTAGGAAAAAGCAATTTCCATCTGAAGTGTTGAAGGACGCTCCTTTAGCCATGCAAACAATTAAGAATGCTTGCAAAACTAAAATATCAACAGACTAAGAAAACCCCTTCAAATAATCTCTGGTATGTTGTATTATATTTTTTTCAAAAACAAACAAACAAAACAACCTCTAACTTGAAACCGAGTTAAAAATCTACTATGAACTACATACCATGAAGAAAAATTAAGTTTCTAATCTAAAGTTCTTCTCTTCAGAGAAGACAAGTCTTAACAAAATAATCATCAAGTTACACCTCATCAAAAACTTCTCCAAATGCTGCAAAGGAAGCATTGCAAAATGTCTTTGCTGACAACAGACTCTCAAGATATCTAAGTCTGCTTTGCTGTCTGGTGTTCAGCGAAACCCCAGACACTGCTCAGGGCAAGTTTGGGTGTTTGAGAACATAGTGTCTTCATTTAGTTGTCTGATTATCCCTGACGCTTACCCACCGGGGAGAGCCTGAATTCAGTCGAAGCCACAGTTCCCAAACGGGGTGAACGATGCACACCCACCTCAAAGTCTGGAAAGGTATCTGTGCTAGATACAAAGGACTCGAAAGGAGCAGCGAAGGCTGTCTGAAAGGTTTGCCCCATGAATGAAGATGAAGAGGCAGCCAAATAATCACATCTTCTCTTGTGAAGATATGAACCGATGTTCCGACTTTCCCCCTCTTGCACAAAGCTTTCCATGCGAAGCAGCAGGGGTCTAACAGCCTACGAAGCCTCAGTTTCAGCCTGAAACTCTGACAGGAGGGTAAAGTTTGAAACAGAAAATATAATTATTTCACTAGTCCCCTCTGTTCTTATAACTCTGCTACAGGCTGGCACAGCTCTGGTGGCACACAGTCAAATCCCAAATCCAAGGTTTTTATTTCACTAGTCCCCTCTGTTCTTATAGCTCTGCTGCAGGCTGGCACAGCTCTGGCGGCACACAGTCAAATCCCAAATCCGAGGTTTCTTCCTAATCCACATCTTGGGTCAATATATTGTTCTACTGCCACCTTTACCATCCCACTTCATCTGCTTGAGCATATATGTATTTCCATATGGCTCAATTTTTCTTAGTTGAAATAATCAAAATTGCCATCTTCAATGTGCACTATGTTCCTGCATCTAAAACTGAAATGTTCAACCAGTTATTTCTCAACCCAATTCAGGCACTGACTGGATTTGATGTCAAATAAACTGACAAAAAAAAGCCCATTTGTAGACCACAGAATGCCAAAAAAAAAAAAAAAAAAAAAAGATTTTCCTTGCTTAAGAATGGAGCAGTCTCCCCCTTTCCCAACAACACAGGACCAGTAAGTTTTCTTAAAAGTTTTATCTCCAAATAATTAAGATATTAACTTGCAAAATGGAGCAGTGCAGGAAAACACTTGGGGCAAAAGCATTACAAAACTCCCAGTAAACATTTCATCATTATTAAGGATAAGAGAGCTTTAATCTACATTTTCAGAGCAAATCTCAAGCCCCATTCAACTGGTAAATTAAGTTAGTACCTCCTAAACTTGTACATAACATGACTTAGACCAAAAAGTGGCTGCTCTATTGACAGGATGTCACATAGATGTACCACAGCAATGCAGGAGACTTTCTCCTCTGAGCCCTGAACTGTACAGACATTTACCCTGGGCTCTGGCTGCAGACACAGCCAACATCAGCTGAGCATCTTGGCATGATTGTTTGACATTTATTTCCCTAAAATGGCACTAATTGCAAATGAATGAATGAAGTTAGATTGTTGGCCACTAGTCCAATTATACCCCTTGATAGTAAAAACAAATTTTCCTGGTATGGACCAGGCTAGGTTTTAAAATGAAATTTTAAGCAATAAATCTTTGACAATCAACTGAGCATGAGGGAAATGGGATATAATAATCCCATTGCCAGCCAGGTTGTTCTATCTGCAAGCATTCATTGGCAGAAGAAAGGTGTGAGTCCTAGAATGAAGAGAGAGTTAAAAAAATAGGCTCCTGGGCTATTCAAGATAGAGACAGACACACTGTGAGGGTTTCCAACAGAAAGATAACAGATCAAGACAGGGGATACAGATGCACACATGTTCTGCATCTCTCCCATAGATCCAGTTTAATAAAGCACAAATGATGATCATTTTTTCTTTTCCTTTTTTTTAATCTATTATTAGGTTTTTCAAGTGTGTAAGTGTGTCTTAATCAAAAGAACAGTTCCATACAGCTCTTGACATCAAAGGAGAGCATTTCCAAAGCTATTACAGTATCAAAGTAATATTCTGTGCAGAATCTAAGGTGAACTATTGGAATAATCCTTCTGGGATAGAGATGAAAAAAATGCTGCATTCAATGTTGCCCAGAAGCATCCAAAGCAATCTATCAAAAAAAGACATAAAAATATTGGGCCACACTTACTTGATGCATGTCCTCACCACTACTATTATTTTCCTCCATTTTCTCTTTGTCTGGTTAGCTACTCATCTTACCTTTGTCTGAAAGTTCCTGCTGTACATATGAAAGTACCAGAGCTGATTAGCGAGTCACAGGAGGAAATGACCTCTGATGTGCTTCAAATCCATATACCTTTTATGCAGTTGAATCATATTATGAAAAAAAAAAAAAGTGTTACAGCAAAAAATAGCAGCATTGTAGCAGCACTGAGGTGAGACTGCCGGACATGAGCAATCCTTTTCATGTGCCCTTAATAGATTTTCACTGCATTGAAGGCAGTTATTAGCAACTTCTATTTATTGAATATATATTTAATAGTAAACTATATTTAACTGCAGCAGTTTAGTTTGATAATCCGTTTCAATAAAAGACTTTGGTAAAGCAACCAACCATCAACTTCATTATATGCCCTGTACAAGACACCAATTTCTCCCTTCAGCTATGAGAGTGAAGCACCAGTTTATTTGCAGAAGGGATGGGCAGTCTGGTAGCAGCTGTGGCTAAGTGAACCGAGGGGGTGGGGGAAGAGAGGGAGAGAAGGTAAGGAGAAGTTACCAAACACAAAAAAGCTGTTCCATCTGACAACAGTGGTTAACTTGCTCCTTGAACTTAACATCTGGCAGCAGTTTCATCTTCCGTGAGCTTGTAAAACCTTATGGTGTTTTAGACAGTGGGAGTTCCTTTCCAAAAGAAATTTGAACAGTACAAAGAGACCACAAAATCCACTTCTTCTGCTGAGCCACAGGATTTTCTAATTCTCAACTCATACCTTACTTCAAGAATATCTTACAAATTCTCAATTTGCATAGCTTTTTGAGGTTAGGTTCAGCATTTACTTGCAGCAGGCATTATATGCATATATGGAAAGGTTGTCTCTTACATATTCCCTCATATAAAGGAATAAATGTGGGTAGATATATTAAATATTTTTCTCCTTAGCTGCCTAGTAAGGCCAGTATGGAAACCACAGAAAACTTCATCACTATCAAAGCACATCTAAGTGCCACAGAGGAAGATACAGTACTTTGTGAAGCTATGGTTCCCATCTTTAAATTCCCAGTTAGTGGTGCCAAGGGCCATGGGAGGGAAGGAAGGAAGAGCTTCCCAACCCCTTTGAAGGGAGCATAGGGACATGGACACTTAGCTGTCACTAGAGGAGAGAGGTTGAGAGCCAATGGTGTGAGATGCTCTGCCCTCCAGTGCATGCAAACAGGGCCAAGGAAATTAAACTCATTAGAGGTTTCCATGTCCTAATTCCTTTTTTCCTAACAGCACTGCTAAAGCTGTATTGGAAACTGAATTTGGGGCTAAATGAAGTCAGCAAAGATTCCCAGTTTGATAGTAAATGAGCTTTAAAGAAATTCCACCACTGCCAATATGCAAGCAGCATCAAGGGTCACCTAGCCACAAAGACCAACACATCCATCCTGTGCTGTAAAAAATGTTTGCAACCAAATTTCACTTCAAACACAAATGAAAAAAATCCATTTAAACTGGCTTCTCTCTTACAGTTCTGTATATTGCAGCATGATAGCTGTCCCCAATACATGAAATTAACACCTGCTCCTTCTGGGAAAGATTATTTTTAAATAGCAAAGTATGTGATTAGGTGAGAATGCCTTGGTGATTACTAAGTAGCTGGAGTGGCAGTGCACAATGCATTAGCCACTCTCTCTAAATTAGCACCACTCCAAAGCATAAAACAATCCCACCATCCTAAGAAAAAAGCAATCCAAACCTGCTGTGACCCAAAATGCAAAACTTTTGCCTCAGTCTTTGAGACAGCAGGTAATAAACAGCAAACCTGGAACAAAAACTAGGTTTTTGTATAAGTGCTACTGCAATTAGAATACGGTTGAAATACCTCTAAATACTACAGATAAGAACCATCAAGATTGGAGAAAACTGGGAGGAATAGCAAAGTTCATTAATCAAAAGGAAACAAAGAGTAATATCTATCAGAAGAAACAAGGATTTTTCACTATGGTCAAACACAAGATAATGTATTATAGGAAAAATAATGGAATGCATAATTTTTTTTCTTCCAAATTAAGTTTGTTCCAAAATTTATTACAAAGCAACTGTAAAAGTTAACACCTGTAGACAGTTCTTTAAAAATATTAAGTTCCTACATCAGATAAAGGAAGTTTAAAAAAAGAATAATAAAAAATAAA
>NW_008687428.1:29514-85600 GCF_000695815.1 Acanthisitta chloris | reverse complement strand
GCAGCTTTGTGTCCTGTGGCTTTGCAGAGCCTGTTCCAAGGCCGTGTGCTGGTTAGGAGAGGGAAGAGCAGTGTCACTGACCTTCCCAGACAAGCAGCCCTTCCAGCTTTGGCACTAAGTGACCTCCCCAGACCACACCAGCAGCTTTTGCCAGCACTGGTTCATCTCCCCAAGCCACAGCAGCAGCTTTTATCAGCACTGTATCTCTATTAATTTATTCTTCCTTGCTCAGGTGGAGAGGAGCAGGTTATTTCTCAGAGGTGTCATTTACTCTTCAATTCTTCTTCAAATTGGCTTCAGATCAATTAAAAACTTGTGCAAGAGGCTGTAAAAGGGCACCTATTTTTTATATAAAGGATACATATTTTTTCCCTAGTTTTTAATAGAAAAAGGATTCCTATTTTTTAGCTGAAAGGATACCTCTTTTTCATCTAAGGATTCCTGTATTTATATAAAGAATTCCTATTTTTTTAACGAAAGGATCCCTGTTTTTCCTCCTTTGCTTTCCCATGTGGGCCCAGGACAATCCAAGGACCTCTTTGCTGTCTCTCCATGAACAGACAGTGCAGGGGAGACTCCACAGCCCAGAATAGTTTTCTTCCAGCTCCTTCCTTGCCCAAACCCCCCATTGCCTCTCCCTCTCTGCACTAATCAGCCCCTGTGGTTATTTCAGCTATCGCTAATTACTGCCACGAACTAATTAACGCCAGTTGACTTTCCTCTTCTCTTCCTAATGCTGTTGTAACCCACTGACACATTCCAATTAAGAGCCTCACGCAGGGCTGGAGCTGGAATGACTCAGAGCATTCCCAGTTGGAATTGCTCCTGTGCCTTCCTGAAGGTCACTGGTGTTGGGACACATTTGTGCCTACCAGAAGGACGTGACCTGACCTATCTGAAACAGCTTCCAGTTTGCCTCCATCTCGGCACAAACAGCTCTGTGGGCATCCTTCTGGACAGCATTTGATGTGCTGGGGATGGTGGTGTGGAAAATATTCTTGGGAAGCTGCTTGGCAGGACTGCAGGCTGGGACAGGAGTGTGGAGCTCACAGGGACCTCACTGGGTGGGTGTGCAGTGGTGTCACAGTGTGTTCAGGGGGTGGAATGGAGCTTAGAGATCATCCAGTTCCAACCCTCCTCTTTTGGGAAACTTCTGTATTTCTCCCTGCTCTCCCACTGCTGCTGCTGCTTTTTGTGGTGGTGCTGCTTGGGAGGTGTCTCCCATCTCCCAAGGGGATTTATCCAGCAGCTCCTCATCCTAGAACTGCTGGGTTAATGGAGGTGAAAGCTCCCTGATTGAACTGGAGAGCAGACAGCAAGTATGTGATGAGTATTCATAGCCCTGGTCAGACTGTGTTATGCAAATGAGGGGAGAAGAGACAATTTAGTTATTCATCTTTAACCTTTCCTTATGTTTGGTGTGACCTTACCCTGTGAGGCTCCTGTTACCTGCTCTGGCTGCTCAGGGTGAGGTGCTTCATTCTGCTGCCATCAATCTCAGAATCATTGAGGTTGGAAAAGACCTTTGAGACCTTTGAGTCCAACCTGTGACCCATCAACACTTGTCAACCAGACCAGAGCACTGAGTGCCACATCCAGTGGTTCCTTGAACACCTCCAGGGTTGGTGACTCCTCCACCTCCCTGGGCAGCACATTCCAATGCCTGACAGCCCTTTCAGTGAACAAAATGTCTCTCCTTGCCTGCTGATCTTCCCCTGGTTGACTTTGGAGTGAGATGTGTTTGTGGAATTACATTTCTTGCTGTTAATCCGCATGAATTTCGACTTTTCCTTCTTTTGCCCTTTCCTTCTTGGCCTGCAGCTCCTCCTAAGCCTGTTCTGGATGCTTGTGCTAGAAACACACATTTAAACCTACCCAGCCTCTGGAGAGAGGAGCCAAAAACACATCTCCATGTGCAAAGCTGCTTCAACACATCCCAGTGGAGTTCCCAAGCGCAGGGATGCCAGAGGATGGGGCTGGGAGGAGGCTGATGGGCAGCTGTGGGATATATATTAACCCTGGGGGATAACTCTTCCATGCCTGTCTTGCCTTGCAGGGTTTCAGTGGGGCTCCCCACGCTGCCTTGGCCTTGAGCTGTGAGCCACGAGCCGTGAAGGAGAAGCAGGAGCAGGAAGCTGCCCAGGGCTGGGACCACGCGAGCGAGTTGTCCATCCGGATAGGTAGAGCTGTGCTGCAGCCAGGCAAGCATCCTGTCATATACCAACTGCAGAGTGCCCAGGGAAGCCCCTGGCACACTGGCACCTGGGCTGGCACGTATGTGATTGAAATTGGATTGGGTTTTGCCACGTGCATGCCAAGGGCACCTTCTCCTCCCCTCTCTTGCTGCCTCTCGCTCCTGGAATCACTTCTGCTCTGTCCTCAAAGCCACTTGCACGTCTGTCTGTGCCTATGAATTATTGATGATTGGATATCTCATTCACTGGGGAAATGAAATCATCAGCTTCACTCTAGATCAGTTCATTTCCAGCGTGGGCACAGCCCTTGCCAGGCTGTGCCAGGGTGAAGGTGCCCTGTGGCATTGACCCTCCCTAATTGGAGATGAGAATTGGCATTTCAGGCTGTCCCTCCTTCGTTCTGGAGGTTAATAGAATTGTAGCTGCCACGAAGTGTGGAATAAAGTGTCTTGCTGGCAGCTATTTCCTCCTTAAATAGATCTTAGAGAGGGAATTCAGGGGAGGTGTTAGGAGCTCTTTGGGTTTCCCCAGCTCCAGGGGTGTGTGGGGTGGGTGCTGGTGGTCAGGGGAGGTGTTAGGAGCTCTTTGGGCTTCCCCAGCTCCAGGGGTGTGTGTAGGGTGGGTGCTGGTGCGACATCCTCTGGGACAACACAGTTGTCTCTTCCTCTGCTTCACAGCAGCTTTTCCAGTAGACAAAGAACATGTCAAGTAGTGAATTAATCCTCCTGCTCCTCTGCGATAATGGTTTAAGATATTGTGAGAGCAATTTGGAGAGGATTGAGATGAAGGAATGATCCTTCTTTTTGCAAGGAGTAGCATTAAATCAGCCTCTTTCATTTAACCACATTGCTTAATTACACATCTCCTAAAACCACAGGATTTGAAATACCAGCTTGGATTTTTCCAAAGGGTTGGAAGGAGGTTTTGTGCTAAATCCAAGGAGCTTTGGGTTCTCCAGGTCTTTCAGATTGAAAGTTGCCCCAGCCCTGTCCTCTGAGGCTGCTGCAAGGGCTTTGATATTTCTGTGAGGGGAACATTTCCCATCCCAGGTGCAGTTTAATTTTATTCTCCAAGGAAAAGCAAAGGTAGTTTGCAATTTTCCCAGCAGTTTTCCCCAACTCCAGCTGCTATGGGTTTTCTGTTTTTATCTCCTTTTAGCTGCAGACAATAACTGTGCAAATGGGTTTGGGGAATAGAAAATTTCCATTAGACTTTGTTGTTTTTTTCCCTCTCTCTGGGGAAATGGTATTAAGAACCTACAATACATTAATTCTTTTATTGTCTCTTGCTTTTTATTTTTTTTTTCCTTTTTTGCTACTGAAATGAACTCACTATTTTCACAAGATACCTCAAGCCTTCCAAGAAAGCAGCTTTTCCCAGCCTGGGTACTGCCTGCCTGGGCCCTGGGGAATGCTCTGGGAACATAATGGGTGTTTTCAAAGCCTAATGGGTACTAAGTGGAATATTTCAGACTTAATCACTGTTGAATCATTGACCCTTCCTTCATATTTACATGTTTTTCAATCACTAAAGCTGTGAAAACAAAGGAAAATCCCAAAGCAGCCACGCTGCCTTGTTTTGCCTTGACTGCCTGGGGATGGGGAGAGGAGCAGGGAAGCAGGGAAAGGGGTGGCTGGAGATGTGTAAACCTGCTCTCCAGGGCCCTGTGTGTCTCAGGTCTTATTGCTAGGGCTGGAAATGCATATTTAACATGGCTGTGTGAGCTGTTGGGGGCAAAAGTGATTGTGAGGTCATGCTCAGGGCTGGGATCATTTGTGGCTGTAAGCAAGGTTTCTTCTAGACTTAGAGAAAAAGAGGAGGAAAGGTGATGGTTAGATCTGTTCTTCATCTACTCTGATGGGAGAAAAAGGTCTTACTCTGCTTTTTTACCTCAATTAGTAGCATTTTGGGGCAACTTGGGCTAGTGGAAGGTGTCCCTGCCCATGACAGGGGGTGGAATGAGATGAGCTCTAAGCTCCCTCCCAACCCAACCCATTCCATAACTCTGTTCTTCCTCATCACCTCAAGTCCCTTGGTTTCCCATCCCTTGCAAGTTATTTGTAGGGAGAGAGGGAGCATGATGCCACTTGGACAGGGCTGGGAGCTTCCTCTCTCCCTCCAGGGCTCTGCTCCCTCATATTCCCACCCTTCTCCAGTCTCTTTCCAGTCTCTCTCCAGGCCCTGCTGAATCCAAATGTGACTTTTATGGGAGCTGCTAAAAGCTGTCTGCCTTGTGGATGTGTGGAGTTAGGTGTGTGTATCCACATGAGATGGAGCATGGGTGGATTTGGTATGAATTGCAGTGAAAAGTCTGTCTAGACTTGGTATTTGATGAGTGGGATAATCACTAGGCTTTAATTACTACAAAAGGAAAGAGAATCCAGCCTTGTCTTGAAGATAGCTGGGTAGGCAAGGGATGTGATCTGTGTTTGTCTGCCTCCCTTGGAACAGACTGGGGGAAAGCTGAGATGGTTTGCTCACTGCTGTGGGTGCTGGTGGAGCTGGTTTGGGTGCCATGGAGTGACCCAACTGGCTGTGCCCTCCTTGCCCTGCTCCTGAAACCTCCCTGGGCAGCTCCAGGGCTCAGGACAGCTCAGCCTGCTTAGGTTTCCAGCTGTTAAAAGCCAGAGGAAATAGCTGGGCCAGGGTCACCCCGGGCTGGAGGCCAAGCCTGACCCCCTGAGCGGCAGTGCCTGTTCCTGGGCACTTCTCAGAAAGGATTTACATGCACCTTGAAACCTGAGCTGTGACTCATGCTCAGGGGAGCTGGGTATTTAGCATGTTGATTCCGTGGTGTGTCCTGGTGCTGAGTGATTCATGTTGCTCCCAATCAGATCCTGGAGCAGAGTGGGAGGGTGACAACGCCATGATATTCCCAACACCTCTGCTCTCTCTTGGATGTCCTCACTGTTTTCTTGCACTGCTCTCTCCTTGTGTCCAAGGTGCTGCTTCCCAGCTGTGCTGGAGCAGAAGAGGTCACAGCAATGTGGGTGTAAAGTGGCTGGAGTAAAACACCAAATATCCCTTTGGTGCTCAGCTGGGAATGTCCTCAGTGGTTGGCACAGCTGTGGCCCAGGAGGTTAAGAGGAGTCTCTGAGCTGCTGAGCCAAATAAATATCTCCTGAAGCACCTGGATATCAGCAGCATCTCTGCTGCTCATCATCCATCCCAGAGACATGGATGTGTGTCTTTCTTTTGGAGAGAGACTGTGTGCAAGGGCCTGGAGAGACAGGACAAGAGAAAATGGTTTCAGACTATTAGAGAGTATGTTTAGATTGGATATTAGGAAGGAATTCTTCCCTGTGAGGGTGCTGAAGCAATAGCACAGGTTGCCCAGATAAGCTGTGGCTGCTCCATCCCTGGGAGTGTTCCAGGCCAGATTGGATGGGGCTTGGAGCCACCTGGGCTAGTGGAAGGTGTCCCTGCCCATGGCAGGGGGTGGAACAAGACAATTTCTCAGGTCCCTTCCAAATCATTCCATGATTCTGTGACTCTGTGCCATGATGTGCCTCTGGCTTCACACGGCCGGTGCTGTGAAGTCACTGACATTACTGAAGGAAATCATAGTTGTAATGACTCAGTTGACTTGGTGGGATGTGATTTAGGAAATGGCACTCTGTCATTCCTGCCTCGATGCTCAGCGATGCTCAGTGAGGAAATCCAGATGGATTTAGGAACTGGAGTAAGAAACTCATGTTGGAAATAGTGTACGTAAGAAATGAAATTTCATTAAACCTGTTACCTCAACGAGCCCTGAAATCTTGGGCAGCACAGACACACCTCATTACTGAGACACTGTATTGTCTTCCCTTAAATTGGAGCTGCTGCTTCAAAGCAGCTGCAGGGCTCAGGTCAGGCAGGGATTTGGCTGGGAAAGCCCTGGAGCAGGGGGTGGGTGTGCTGGGACACCCCCAGTGCCAGCCCTGGTGTGGGTCCATCCTGCTGTGCTGCCCCAAGACCTGCTGGACCCTTTTAATCAACACCCCCCACCTCATGCTCTGATCCACCTCCTCCTTCAAAGCTCATTTTTTCCCATTTTTGCTTTATTTTTCCTCTTCAAAGGAAGTTTCCATGCACCAGAGCTGCCAGAGGAGGCTGCACAGGAGAGGAGGCACAACCTGCTCGTGTAGCATCTCTTTCATCAGTGCCCAAGCAGTTCATGGGCTGCGGTGCACTGAAGAGTGATGAAAGGCAGGAAGGGAGCCTGGGAGATAGATAAAAGAGGAGGCAAAACCTCTCGTGAGGCAATACAAAGCGAAGACATGAGCTGAGTTTTGAGGTTGGCACTGATGCTCAGGCAGCAGATTGGTTTGGTTTGTCCTGGCAGCCAAAAAAACTCCTGGTTTACCCTTTTGGTACTGGATGGACCACTTGGTTTCAAAGCCCAGCCCTGTCCCAGCTGGTTGGGCTGTCCTGTTCTGAGCTGTTCCTTGAGAACCTCCATGGAAATGCCCAACTCCCACCACAAGAGCATGAGCTGCTGCTCACCCTATAAATTCTCTGCTCATTCCCCCCCCCTTCCCTGAGCAGAGGGAAGGATGATGGATCAAACCTCTCCAGCCGTGAAACCTGCTGTGATGGATTGGGGTAATTCAACCAGAGCCTCTCCTGTGCATCCCAAAGGCTCATTCACTCGTGGTAACTTATCTGACATGAAGCTCCTTTTGCAAAATGAGATGTTCACCACTTCTACATGATTCCAACTCCGTCTGTAATAAGGTTGACACGTTCACAGCCTGTTTGGTGCAGAAAACTGCTGCCCTCAGATGCCATCAATTCACTCTGAGGCTTTCTGGCCAGGCTGGGTGATGGATGCCTCTGGCAATGTCTGTATTGATTAAAAAACAGCCTAATGCCCCTTTGTGAAGTGTTTCAAATGGTTATTGACCATCCCTGTCAGGCCTGGGTCCGTGCTTGGCTTTTATAGTCATGACTAAGTGGGGATTTATATAGGCAGAGCTTCAAGAGAATAAATGAAATTGGGGTACCAAATCCCTCATGAAGTGATAAAATACCTTCTTCAGTCAGAGATCTGTGCCCACATCATCCCAGTCATAGCCTTTCTCCTTGGGTGAGCAGTTTTGACTTCACAGGGCTGAAAACAGCCAGGTGTCTGTTCTGCTTTGCTCTTGAGGGTTGTCACTGGGTGTGGAAACATCTCCATTTCTTCTTGGTTGTGTTTGCAGAGGTCTCAGCTCTGCACTACCACCCTGCAGTGAATAAACCACCCACAGCAGGTTGCTCTGGGTGTAAATCATTAGGATTTCCAACTCTAACAGCCTGATCCCCTAAGGGAAGGTCAACCTGTGGTTTCCAGTTGGGAACCCTCACTCTGGGTGACCTGTGCTGTGTCAGGGCTGCCCTGCTCCAGCCCTGAGGGCTCTGGAGATGGGATCTGTGTGTGGTGTATCCCATCTGTTTGCTGTTGCTCATTTCCACCTCACTGGGGGAGCAGAGGCTGTTTTCACACATCCTGGTGCTGAAATGATTACTAACAGGGAGGAGGAGGACCAGGCTGCAGCAGCACCAGCAGAGTGATTTCCACATTCCTTGGGTGAGTTTGTTTGCAAGATACTCTTGAGTTAGGGATATGTCCTTAACTTAGGGATATGTCCCTTAACAGGGAGTTCAGCTGCCCTTTGCAAAGGAGGAGAAATCTGGGGTTGGGAGGTTGTTAGACCCTTCGAGGAGGAGGAGAAGGCTCAAGTTGGAAGCTGTCAGAGGTTGGAGGCACTTGAGGAACTTCTAATTCCTTGGGTGAGTTTGTTTTCAAGAGACTTGAGTTAGAGATAGGTCCTCAAAGAATCCAGCTGCCCTTTGGAAAGGAGGAGAGATCTGGAGGCTGTCAGACCCTTTGAGGAGGAGGAGAAGTCAAACTGGAAGCTGTCAGAGGTTGGAGGCACTCGAGGAGCTAACAGCTCCTCAGAATAAGCCTGGCACAACATTTAGTGCTTTGTCCTTTGCTTTGTTCTCAGTTGGAGTGTTGTAATGAGCATGAAAGCTGCTGGCAAGGGACAACAGCTGCTTAATCTGCCTGTGGAGCACGAGCTGCCTCCACACTTGCTGCTTCCATGGCTGTTGGACAGGGAGCAGCTCTGAGCTGAGAGGAGCCAGTGTCCCTCTCAGCTGATGGCATCTGTGCTGTTGGCATCTCACACTGCTTCCTGCTGCTCCCTGCAAGTGTTGGATTTCAAGGCTTCTTGTTAACACATCCATCTCTGCTGGGCTGCATCCAGTGTCCTCTGAAAGGAAACAGGGCCAGAAGGGCTTTTCTGGTTAGCCACAGCCTCATCTCAGCATCTCCCTGTCAGATTGAGGACCCTTCAGTGGGATCTGCAGGTGGAATTGCAGTTTTCCAAGGGTGTGAGTGGAAGAGGCCAACACAAAATTAGCTTGTTAGGGATTTGGAGGGTTGAGTTGTGCCCTGCAGGCACTGAACTACCTGACAACTGGAAGGACTTGACTTTGAGGTGGCTTTTTCCTAAGCCTCTTATCTTGCCTGAGTGAAGGCAAACACAGGTTTAACAGCATAAGGACATGACTTCCATGCTGTGCTGTTTGCTACTGGGTCTATTCATGTCTTTTTGGCTATAGCAATGATCTTAGGAAGCAGAAGGGGCTGGGAATGGCCATAGACACACAGGATTCCTCATCTGGAGTGTTTAGTGACAACTGAATGAGTGTCTTGGTGCCTGTGCAGGAGGAGCAGCTCCTGGGGAGACTTTTCCAGTCTGTAGGTGTCAGGGATTCTGGATTCATGGAGCATCACTCTCCATGTGCTTGCTGCTCCTCTCTGCTCTCTAATGATTAGTTAATCCAGGAGGGTTATTAAAGCCTCTTGAGTGACATGGGGCATGAGACTCCATGCTCTGGAATTGGCTCTCTCAGCAAGTGTGTGGAGCTGCAGGAGGTTGTCTGTGGTGCTTGTGGCCATTCAGCAGAGGAACCATCTCTCAGATGGAGCCTGGACAGCTCCATGCAGTAATACTATGGAGGTTTCATTCCCTGACAGTCTGTTGTGTCTATTGAATTCTGCAGCTGGATCAAATAAACTCCTCAGAAACTCCTCTCCATCCCTGGCTGTGGGTGCTGGTAGCTCTGGTGGCTTCAGTGTGGTCCTCAGGGGTGACAGTGATACACACATGTGTACTGGTGCTGTCATTAGTCCTCTAGAAACATCTTCTCTGCTTTAGGCTGTTGGGTGAGGAACATCTCCAGGGACGTGTGTGCATCAAACCTGTCTCTTCCCTGAGTGGTTTAGGAGCAACTGAAGGACTCAAATCCTCTCTCAGCCCAATTCCAGGCTGGAAGAGGATTAGCCCAAGCAAACCCTGGGAGAAACACCCCTCCAATGCACTGCAGCTGCATGGGGGAAACCCTTACATTTCAAGGTTTATTAAACCAAACTAACAAGTGGTTTCATCCAGTCCCTGGAGTGGCTGTTGCTTTGGCTCCATTCAGTCACTCATTTCTTTCCTAGTGATGTTTCTTTAGCTGAATGGGGAATGGGAATAATTTGTAGTCACCCTAAGGATGCTTTGGAGGAGTGAAATGGAAATCAGGAGCTCCAGCAGTCACTATGCAGCAGGAGCTGAGGAGTGATGCCAGAGCATGTGCCATGGAGTGGTTGGAGCCTATCAGCATTGCATGGAGGGACAGGGAATCAACTGCATCCTGAAAGAAAGGGCTGTTCCCCAGATTCCAACTAAACAAACACTTCAAGGATAATGAGGTGTGTAATAAACCATAGCCCAGCTATGTCAGTGGGAGTGGGTGGGGCTGCAGCAGTGTGAAATGGGCTTGACAAGGGATGGGGCAGAGTGGAAGCATCCCAAAATGGAGCTGGAGGGTTCCCAACCTCAGTGGGTCTGTGCAGGTGCTTTGAAGACAGTGAGATGTATATATATGTACATATATATGTGTGTATAGCCATATATAGAGATGGGAATTGCCTGCCTGGTTCTGGTCCTGTGACCTGATTTCTTCCCTGCAATGTGGTGGCATCCAGGGATCTAGTGAGGTTAAAAAAAAAAGCCCTGAGCTGCTTTGGGATTTTGACTCATCACCCTGTGCCTGGTGCTGGTTGGGGTGCTGGGACCATCCTGGCTTTGCTTCTGCTACTGCTTCCACTCAGCCTTGAGCACACCCAAACCTCCTCAGCCAAACCCTGTCTGTTCTCAGCGTGCAAAGAGGCACTTGGGGGGACACTCTGAGCTGTATTTTCATCCCCTAAAAGCATGGAGCTCTTTGGCAGGATTTTCTGTCTTTGCAAGGCTGCACAAGTGGTTCCTGGGCTGCTGGAGGGGGTTTGGCAGCACCCAGGGGTTGGTTGGCACCCCAAGTCCCTGTGGGGAGCTGAGCCTGTGCCCCAGGAAAAGGGATCAAGGAAGATTTGGTCCTAGTTGTGCTCTGGGAGCTGTGCCTGTGGGTGTTGCTTCTGCACACCATTTCAGCTCCAGTTTCTATCCCAGCTGCTTGCCCAGTGTCTGGGGAAGCTGCTGGGGCAGAGCTCATCCTCCCTGGGAGCAGAGGGTCAGGAACCTCTTTTCCTCCTGAAGGCAGCAGGTTCACTCTCCCTAATTTCTGCTTCTCTGGTGGTTTGTGCTGTGATTTCTTTCCCATCTGATTTCAATTTCAACACATTTTCAGTTCAGCTCACAGTGTCCTGAGACACTCAGTTGTGTCCAGGCCTCTTTTTTAGCCTCTCCCACGTGGTATATGGCACAGGATGATGGAATATGCCTTTTCACTAAAAATCAATGGTTTATTTCTTCCCCCCCACACACCAGGAAGCTTTCCCCGATACAAGTATTGATTGCTCAGATAAAAGCCATGTTTACATGATAATTGCTCTTTAAATCTGTGGGGCTGGTGGGTTTATACCTTAATTGCTCTTTAAACCAGTGGGGCTGGTGGGTTTACACTCTTAATTCCTCTATAATTCACTGGTGTTGGTGGGTTTACATTCTTAATTCCTTTTTAAATCAGTGGGGTTGGTGGGTTTACACCCTAATTGCTCTTTAAACCAGTGGGGCTGGGGGATTTATGCCCTAATTGCTCTTTAATTCAGTGGGGTTGGTGGGTTTACACCCTAATTGCTCTTTACAGCAATGCAGAGCCAGTGGGTGCCATGGGATGGAGCTGCCCCTTGGACAAGGATGTTTAGAGTCGTGCCAAGAGCTGGTTCTGAGCTTGGGTAACAAAGAAGCCTCTGCTGTTGTGCATCCTATGGGATGCAGGAGGATGGCTCCTGCCCAGGGATGTTGGTGTTGAGCCATGGAGGGTGTCTGATGCAGGAAGGGAATGTTAAAGCCTTTCCAAACCATATTTTTTTGACATAAAAACCCCAGGCTGTGTGTTGTGTCCAGCAGCTGCTTCCTCCTTGCCTCAAGGCAAGGTGATGCCTACTGTGGTCAGCAGTGTGTCTGCACCCACTCACAGCTCTGCAGGGGTTAGTGGCCTCTATCTGAACCAATCCAGCCTGAATTTCCCCCCACAGTGCACCCCAGTCTTGGTTCTGGGACACCACTGAGAGTCCCAAGGGCACCAGGAGCCAAGGGGCACTGGGATCTGGTCCACTGGCTCTGGACCATGCCCCAGAGGTACTGGGATCTGGTCCATCCCTCCCATCCCTGCAGTGACCATGGCTTCAAACTGCTCCCTGGGGATGAGTGGATGTCCCCTGGGCCAGGCTAGAGGCAGAGGCAGTGCCCAGGGCTGGAGCAGGAGATGCCACATGGTTACAGGAGGATTTTTTTCCCCCTTGGAAGGCAGAAGCTCTGCGAGGGGCAGAAGTAATGAGGGCTGTGCTCTGCCTCTCTGCGAGTCCCTGCTGCCTGCTAGCACCAGGGCTGTGATTGAAGCTTTGTTGGCCTCTTGTAATAGCTCTACTTCATTTGAATTTTTCAGCCTGGGAAGTGAGGGAGCTCCTGCTGGTGCCATTCCCAGGGAGGGAACCCTGAGTGCAGAGCATCCCCCCCTTCCTCTGCCCTGCTTTCAATAGCTTTGGAGCAGCTGCTCTGCCTTCCCTGCCTCCAATCTGCCACCAGGGCTGTGATTGAAGCTTTGTTGGCCTCTTGTAATAGCTCTACTTCATTTGAATTTTTCAGCCTGGGAAGTGAGGGAGCTCCTGCTGGTGCCATTCCCAGGGAGGGAACCCTGAGTGCAGAGCATCCCCCCCTTCCTCTGCCCTGCTTTCAATAGCTTTGGAGCAGCTGCTCTGCCTTCCCTGCCTCCAATCTGCCTCCAGTGCTCTGCATCCCATCCCCCCCTTCCTCTGCCCTGCTTTCAATAGCTTTGGAGCAGCTGCTGTGTTTTGTGGCTGGGGGAGAGCCCCTCACCCAGGCTGGAGCATATCCATGCATGAGTGATCTCGGTGTGCACAACCACCGGGAGAGGTGTTGGATAAATAACCCCAATTAGAGAGGATCTTTCTGCCTTTCACTGGCAGCCTGAAATGATTTTTGGTTTCCAGCTGAGCCTGTGTAATGATTTAGCTGCTCAGACATCCTGCCCATCACAGCACATCCCTCTGGGGGGGCTGGAAATGAGGTTTTATTTCATCCTGACACAGGGGCAAACAGCATTCAGCCCTCCTGGCTGGGGTTTGTTGAGCTCCTGCTTGTTTTCTCCTTGCCTTGCTGCTCAGTATCGGGATAGGCTGTTCCTGGATGAAGCAGGACCCAGGGAAGTGTGGCTGTTGTCCCCTTTGGAGGCTGCACAGGGACTTCATGTAGGTTTGGATGCAAAATAGCAGCAGCACATGAGCAGAGAGCTCAGATTGTGCTTTCCCTCCCTTATTTTCCAGTGGGCTGGGGGAGCAGGAAGGGCTGCTGGGGCTGGAACAGCCCTGGAGCACCTTGGCACTTGGAGCAGGAGCCAAGCCTGTGAGGGAGGTGTGATGGGAATGTGTCCCCATCCCCAGGGCTGGGCTGGGGTGGCCCCTGAAGGAGGTGGCACAGGGTTTGTGCTTAGCTTCTTGGCACCTCCACAGAAAAACAGGTGTTTTATATTTATTTTTCAAGACCTGCTGATTTCTTATCTGTATTGTTGGAAGCTTAAACTAAGTCTCTTTATGTTTTCAATTGTGTTATCTGCAAGCCCCAAAGCTCCAGCACATTCTTGGCCATCTGTGTGGCTCCACTATCAGCACAGAACCCACCCCAGGCCCCCAGATTTGCCCTCCTGGGTGATGCTCAATGCTAACTCCATCCCTAAGGGCATGTGGAGAGAGGAAGCAAAGCTGAGATTGCTTCTCTTCAAAGGCCTGGGATGGATCTGTGACAGCAGATGGTGTGAACTGCCTGAGAGTGAGATGAGGCAGCTCTGAATTCCCAATGCTGTGTAATTAAGCTGGGGCTGAGCTCCTTCCCTCTCTGCCAATGGGTGTCTCTCCTCTTTGTGCCAGGGGTTGTTCCTGGTGCTCTCCCTGCTCCCAGAGGGAGGGAATTTACAGCATCCACAGGCGATGTTCAGACTTCAAACTAAGCAGGGAAACGTTTATTTGGCTCTTTCCAGCCGGGAATCCCTCTCTGGCATGGGAATGGGGACAGACATCCCAGGAAAATGCACTTTGTAGGATAACTTATTCTTGCTTGAAGTGACCCATCTGAGGCTTGGAGCAACCTGGGCTAGAGAAAGATGTCCCTGCCTATGGCAGGGGGTGGGATTGGATGAGTCCTTCCAGCCCAAACCATTCCAGGATTCTATCCTTTTCCAGGTGGACCTTGGTAGCTTTCCCGGGGCTCTGTGAGGTGGCTCAGAGTGGCAGCAGGGACAGGCTCAGGGGTGTTGACTGTGCCCAGGAAGGAGCATCACTGCTGGGTGCAAAATCCCTGCAAAATATCCATCATTTCATGCACTGTGTCATTGTTTTCCTGGTTTGGTTCTGGAATTGTCTGAGACATCTGTATCCTACCCTGGAGGGATCAGAGCTGCCTTCAGCTGGGAGCAGGGGTAGCCTGGGATGCTTAGTGCTGAGGGCTTTGGCCTGAGAAAGGCTGTTTAAAGTAATCCTTTATTCAAATGCTAGAGGGAAGTGTAGAGAAGTGTATTTTTTCCCTGTCCTTCCCAGCTGAATTCCTGCGCGGAGGAAGGAGAGCTCAGCAAGGAGAGCTCAACGTCTGCTGCCGCTGACTCATCCCTGCCTTCCCACCTCGGCCTCACATCCATTTGCTTTGGATTCAAAGGAGGAAAAAGTACCCAGTTCCTTCCCTCAGAACCACCAGGGCTGCTCCACATCCCTTTCTGGCTTTGCACTGGATTTTGGAGTGGTGTTTACTGCCCTTCCCCAGCTCCAGGGCCAGGCTGAGCCCAGAGCAGTGCTGGGGATGGGGTGAGGGTGAGGATGGTTCTGGGCACAGCTCTGAGCACTGTCAGGACTGTGTCCCCTCTCTGGGGACAGGTGTGGTGAAACCCCTGAGAGATTGGGGTGTCTTTGCTGCAGGGCTCAGGGTGAACATGGGGAATCCCTGTGTGCCCTGACCCCTTGGATATCTGGGCTGGAGCCACCCAGGCTATTTCTCCCTCAGCTGTGCTAGAGACAGGAGTTTTCACTTCTGAGCTGTTCAGCCCAGATCCATAAATCAGCATTTATTGAAGGAAAGCAGCCCAGACCCAAGGCAGAGCCTCATCTCACAGCTGAGGCTGTTGGATCCTCCCTTGCAGCACCTCCTGCTGCAGGCTCAGTCCTGCTTTGCTTTGCTTTGCTGCTTTTACCCTGAGGACAAGCTAAAAGAAGAACATTAAAAATTGAACAGTAGTTGGAGCGTGTTTCACACACAAGGGAAAGATTGGGATTCTTTCATTTACATGGGAAGTGTCTCCTGCTCAGCTCTAATCCATTTGCTTCCCTTTGGATGTTTCCCTGCTATGACAGCTTCCTCTGAAGTGGGAGAAGTGGAATCTCTTGCTCTCCTTCCCATGGGTTTTGTTGGGATCACGAGGGGTTCAGGGAGGGGATGTGGCAGCACTGATGTCCTGTGGGAGGGACACAGTGTGGTCCCACCAACCATCCCCACGCTCCAGCCTGCCCAGAGCTCTGTCCTTCCCACAATCCATTTGGAATGTGGTTTGTTGACTAAAATACTGTTGCTCTGCTGGAATTTGGTTCTGTGGATCAAAGGTTGGTGTGTGTTTGTGTATGTGAGATACCATCAGGTACTGTGTGATCTCGTCATGTGTATGTGATGCCATCAGGATATCCCAATCCCACTCCCACCCAGCTCTAAGGCACAGGGATGATGGATTGTGCTCCTGAAAGCTGCCTGATGCTTTGGGTTTGCTTGCAGAGTGAGCAGAAATCCAATCTGCTTGTTCCTCTGGAGGGAGCTGGGATTGATTGGGCAAGTCCAAGGGCTGAGAACAAAGAAGCACTCTATTTATTTTCCTTGGAAATCGATTATTTCTTCTATTTCTCAGGCTCTGAGAGAAGTCTTTTCTGCCAGGACTGTGGCACAGTGAGGCTCTGGCACAGGTTGCCCAGAGAAGCTGTGGCTGCTCCACTCCTGGAAGTGTTCCATGCCAGGCTGGATTGAGCTTGGAGCCACCTGAGCTAGTGGAAGGTGTCCCTGCCCAGGGCAGGAGGTAGGATGGGATAAGATATAAGGTCCTTCCCACCCAAAGCATTCCATGATTATGGACACTACTCCATTGTGCCACTTCCATCTAGTTCAACCTCTGGGCTCTAATGCATTTATTAATTGATTTTTATCTTCAAACTAATTAATTTGCGAAGAGACTTTCTCCAGCTGAAGCCACAGTGTCTTTTCTGTATGAAAAGAGGAGCAGGTGACTTGGGACAGTGGGAGTGCCAGGGGAAAGAATAAGGGAAATGATGGAGAATAAGAACTGAGCAGCTCATCCTGTCTCTGCTTTGGTGTCTTGGAAGTGCTGTAGGAGATGTGGTAAAAATGAAGTGGCAGTAGCACTGGTGTGTTCTGCTCCCTGGGATGTGTGGCTGTGTCTGTGCTGATATCTGCTCCTGGAGGCTGTGCTAGCCTTAATTTCAGCTCTGGATTACCACAACTTCAGTGTTTATTAAAGAAATTAATTAGAAGTAGTTGGCAGGAGGGAAGGGCGGAGGGAAGATGTGTTGGGTGTAACGTGGCAGTAAGTGGATTCAGTCCAGGTGTGTGTGGATTGGGATGATTCTGGAGCATCCCTGGGCAGGTGGCACAGCTGGTTGGTGTGCAGATGTGGCCCTGGAGTGGCAGGACAGTGGTAGGACCCTCAGTGATGACAGCACAGAGCCCATGGCCATGTGTCAAGTGTGTCAGGAGCCTCAGAGCCACCAGCCCCATCCCCATCCTCCCAGCTCCAAGGTTATCACCCCAGCCCAGTGCTGCCTGCTCCCTTAACATCTCCTGATAAAAGATTTCTGGGTTCTTTTGAAGCTGGTAATGAGAGTGTGGTCTCCTCCTGCCTTCAGAGATTGGCTGCCTCTGATCCTGCTCCTGCCAAGGATCCGCGGGCACAGCTCAGCTCTCGGAAATGGAGTGATTAAATTAACTCCAATCTGTACCATTTCAGCAGCAAATGATTCAGCCAAGCACTTTATCTACTGGGAACTCTTTAAAGAGCTCTTGGAAGTTGGGGGGAATTAGTTTGCTTAAAAGGACCTGGTGCATGTAATTACATCCAACGTCGTGTCGCTGCCTCTGCCCGAGAAATTAATCCTTCAGCACTGAGCTGGGAGGTCAGAGAGGGTTTGGGCATTAGTCCTGCCTTCTGCCCTCAGGAGATCTGTGTCACCTGAGGGGGCAGCAGCACCTTGGCCTGGCTGTGTTGCCACTCTGTGCTTGGCTGGTGCTGTGTCACCTCTGGCACTCAGGTTTGGTCCTTAGCTGCTGAAGTGGTGCTGGAAGCACTTGGTGGCAATGTCAGTATGAGGTGCTGTGCCTCCCTAGGGAGGTTTCTCAATGATCTTGGGGCAGTGATGGGGTGCAAGTGGTTCCTAGTGCTGGGATCTCCCTCCTGAGCATCCCTTTCCCACAGTGAGGGACCCTTCTCTTTCAGATGCTGCTTCAAAGCTGTGGTCATTGTTCTCCACATCCTTGTGGAAAGTGAGGGTGGGGGTTTGCTGCCTGTGAGAGTGAAGCCATGTGGCTCTGGAGCTGGTTTAATGTACCCAATTGAGACTTCCAGAGGGCTGGTTTGTCTGGGCCAATTTTGGACAACTTGTGCTGTTCCTTTCCTTTATTGCATTTCTCCAGTGTTTTTCCCTCTGAATCAAGAGCTGCATTATAGCTTCATTGGCCCATACAAAACTGCACCCAGATATATGCTGGCAGCTCTCTGGGATGACAGAAGCCTTCCTGGTTGCAGAAATTAATGGCAGCTCCAAGGATTACCTTGTAGGAGATCATGCAGGGCAGCCACAAAGCTGTGTGCAGTGTGTCAGCCTCTATGAGCTTCCTTCAGCTCTGGATAAATGATGCACACAGAGGGCTGGAGCAGTAATTTCATGTGAGACACGATGATGGATTGCTGGAGCAGCCAGGGAGAGGTTCATGCATCAGGATCAAGGTTTGGAGGGACAAAGGTGGTGCTTGCCAAGTCAGGAGGGGCTGGGAAGGGAGACAAGCAGCAAGGATGCTCTGGAGGTATTGCTGGGAGTGTTGCAAGGAGGTCATGGAATCATCAGGGTTGGAGGAGACTTCTGAGATCATCAAGTCCAACCATTAACCTGTCACTGCTGTAACCCCTAAACCATATCCTCCAGCAACAGATCCAGATGCCTCTTAAACACTTCCAGGACTGGTGACTCCACCACCTCCCTGGGCAATACACTTCAGTGCCTGAACACCCTAACGGGAAAACATTTCTCCCAACATCTAATCTGAATCTCCCCTCTCCCAGCTCAAGGCCATTCTCTCTAGTCCTCTCCCTGCAGTCATGACAGGAGAGACATCCCCCACCTCTCTCCAACCCCTGAGCCTCTTCTCCAGGCTAACCAAGTCCAAATTCCTCAGCCCTTGCCCACGTGCTCTAGCCCTTTGCTGCCCTTGTTGCCCTTGGCTGGACTCACTCCAGTGCCTCAATGACCTTTGGGCAGTGAGTGCCCAAACCTGAGCACAGCACTGAGCTGTGACCTCCCCAGTGCCAAGTCCAGGGCGATGAGCACTACCCTAGTCCTGTTTGCATTACTATTCCTGCTCCAGGCCAAGATGTCCTTGGCCTTCTTGGCCTCCTGTGCACACTGTTGGCTCCCACTGAGTTGTGCCACTAGCACTGCCAATTCCTTTTCTGACCAACGAATGGTGGAGGTGTTTGAGTCCTGGGGAGTCCTGGAGGCTTCTGGGTGTCTTTTCTGGCTGGGTTGTGTCTGGAGTGATGTTTGAGCTGGGTCTGGTTTGTCAGACTACCCTGGGGCTGATGCTGTTGGGTGAGGAAGGAGCTGGCAGTGGTGGTGCCAGCACAGCTCAGGCTGACGTGCTCCAGAGTCCTTCTGACTCCTAAGCTTAGACAGAGCCCAGCAATAATCATGTCTGTGGGAGCAAGTGGTAGTCAGTCATGCTGAATTAAACAACCTTTCCTGAGAGCTCCTGTGCACGCTTGGATAAATGAAGGCGCCTAATAGACACTGAGTCATGACACTCTATTTATCTTCCTCACTGAAAGGCTGAGCAGATGCAGAGACCTCTTTTATCTGCCAGAAACGCTGGGAGATGGATTGGTTAGGTGTGGGGGGCTGAGATATGCCAGCAGGCTGGGGCTGCAGTCACACAGAGTGTCCCAGCACACCTGGCACAGCAGCAGGGTGGTGGCTCCACTGTGCTTCTGGAGCATGGGAAGCCTGTGCTCCCTGCTCCAACAGCCTGAGCTTTGCTACTAGTAAAGAAATGCTATTTTTAAAAGTAAATCCTAATTTTGCCCATAGTTGGGCAGCCACGCAGAGCTCCTCTCTCAGCAGCTTTGCTCTCTGCTTTCTAAGAGTTGGGTTTTCTGTGCTCGTTCCTTAAGAGAGAAGCTTTTCCCTTAGCAGTTTGGTTTCCAGCTGTGATGCTGTCACACCTGCTGCAGCAGAGGTGTTCATCCCAGGGCTCCCACCTGGCTCAGAGCCTGAGGCTCCCAGCAATCCCTGCCTGTGATGGGCTGGCATTTATCCCCTCAGAGGTGCTGTGCTTAATTACTGGCAGTAATTAAAACCTCTTCTGGAGGTGGGAGATAAGAGCAGCCTTGCCTGAGTGGCAGCAGATGCTCACTAACACCCATCTGCTCTTTAGCATCCAGGCCCTTCTGTGCTCACTGGAATTCTTGCTACACGGGGAAAAGGAGGATGAGGAAAGAATGGAGAAGTTCAGGAGGAGGATGAGCTGCCAGTGAGGAATGGCTTTGGTTATTGGTGTGCACCATGGGATGGGCACTTGGAGAGCAGTGGAGCTGAGGGCTTCAGACACAAGTGCTTTCAGTAATCCTTGGAAAAAGCCTTTAAAGAAAGGGAAAGATGAAGGAAGATATGGGTGGTGTCCTCAGAAGGCAGAGTGTGCTGTGCTGTGGAGTAATGATGGGGCAGTGTTTGTGTCTAGCTTTGCTTTCTTAGGGTTGTGGCTCTGGATTTTGATCCTGTTTCTATTCTGGAGCTTCCTAATAGTTAAAAAATGAAGGAAAATGAGAGGCTGTGGAGGAGGGGATGGTGCACACACACCTGTGTGCAAGGGATGAGATGGTGCTGCAGCCTCTGTGGCCTTTGGATGTGGGAGAGATGTTCCTTCCTGGGGTGATCCCCCTCTGCCTCCATCCAGGAGCTCTGTGCACCCATGGAGATGCTTCACCTGTCTGGTACCAATTCCTTTGTGTCACAGGAAGAGGTGAAGTCCAGGTGGATGGTGCAGGGTGGAAGTGCCAGTGGGTTCCATGTGCCACAGGGAGAAATCCCAACTGCCATGGAGCATCTGCTTAAAGCTAATGGAGCATGGAGAGGAGCAGAGCAGGGAAAGGCAGCTGGGATTGACTATTGAGCCTTTGGGAATCTGATATTCCCAAGTAATGCTGATTTATCTCAGCCATTTGGGGCAAGAAGTTAACCTGTTCCTGGGGAAGGGATGGCAGCTCCCTGTGTCAGCATTTTCCTTAGGGAACTGCTCCTTCCTGCCTTCCCCACCCCCAGACAAGGGTCACACCAACCTCTCAGCTCTGCTGGTTTTCCTAGAACAGCTCTAATCCATATTTCCAGCTGCACAGGAGCAGGTGCTGGTGATAAGGGGAGGGAGGTGTGGTGTGGGGCTTGTAGGAGCCGGAGAGGAGTTTGGCAGCACTTTGTGGCTGCTGCTCTCCTGCTCCCTCCAGGTGCTTAGCTGTTACCTGTGCTTTGGGCACTCACCAGAGCAATTCTAATTATCTAAGAGAAGAGTATTTGCTGCTTTTCTTCCTTTGCCTCATTCCCATGTGCATCAACTCCAAACCATTTGTACAAATTGCTGTGGAGCAGCAGTTTAATCATCCAATTTAATAAGTCTATTGTGCATCTGTGCTTGGCACTGTGTCTCCTTCCCTTCTCCCACTCTTCTGAGATGGGAGCTGACAAACATAAGGGTGCTAGCTTATCCCTTGGAAGTTTAAGCTGCAGGAGAAATCCCTGGAGCCCTCAGTGTGGTGCTGTGGGAGCCTGGAGATACTTCCCCTAGCCATGGGCAGCTCTGGATGAGGAATCCTTCTTGGATGAGGAACAGCATTGTTGTAAGAATTTGATGGGGAAATCGATGGGGGAAGACAGAGGAGGATCTTGGAGCTGTCAATGATTTTCCTTCCAGCACCTACAGCCAAGGGAAGCTCCAGATTGTCATCACTGTGTTGCTCTGGCATGGAGAAGGGAGTTGCTGGGCTGCTGCCTGAGACTGAGCCTGTGCTGGAGGGTACCAGCTCCATCCTGCCCCCCAGTGCAGAATGGAGGGGGGATTTTCAGCTTAATCAAGACTAGAATGTGTGTCAGACCACCTAAGAGTGGCTGCATGGGCTCCAAAACTTTGCTGAGAGTGATTTGAGCAGCCCCAGGCAGAGCTCAGCCCCAGGCTCAGCAGCCCTAGGCACTTTGAGTTTCAGAGTTTAGAAGAGAGAGGCAAGGCTACAACCAGGCCTAAGTGAGGAGGAGAAGAAGGTGTCTAGAGCAGGTGTGAGAAGTTGGAGAGCTCCAGGGACTCTGATTTGGATTCAGGAGCTGAGGGAGTGCATCAGGAGGGGCATTGGAGCCCAGAGTAAATAGTGCATTGGTGTGTTTGTGCAATAAAGCTGAGCTCAGGGCTAATGCAAACAGTTTTCATTAAGAAACAATCAAAAATAAAAAGCCATTTCACATGCTGATAAGAAGCCAGTTGGGTTTTATACTTCAGCAGCAGTTTAAGCCCTGCTCAAAGCCATTTATCTTCCCCCAGTGCTGGCTGCAGAGGATATGAAAAATGCAGCAGGGCTGCACATATGTAATTAAACTTTTGGCAGAATCTTTGCCCTGCAGCTTTGCTAAGAAATTCAATAATGATAAATGGAGTAGGATATAGAAAGGACTTTTTTGTGAACAAGATTTAAAATCATGTATGTGCTGCAGATAGTGATTTGCCACATAATTGTCTTGGCAACGTCCTGCGAAGGCCCTGGCTGATGGTGTCAGCTATTCTTTACAAACCACCCCTTGTTCTGCTCTTATCACCACTCCAATTTGCTATTGAGGTTTTCCTGATTCCCAGCCAAGTCTGTGTTTAGCTGGGATGACTGTTCTGTTCCCCTCAGCCTGGCTGAGATGCAGGGCTGGGAGTGCTGCGGGTGCTGCGGGTGGTGTGAGATCTGCTCTGGTCCCCTCCTGCCTGGCCCAGCTCTGGGATCTGCTCTCAGCACTCCTCTGTAAGTGACCTTGAGTTTTTCCCACCTTTCCCAACAGCAGTTGGAAGTTAAACTCATCACTTGGCCACACTGTTCTGTGTGACTCTCCCGGGGCAAATGATGCTGAGGTTGTCTCCCAGGTTTGGTGTTGCTGCCTTTAGCCTCTGCTAATGCACAGAGAAGTTGGAGAAGAGGCAATTTGCTGCTCAGATTGTCCATCCAAACCACCCTCAGCACTTTCTCTAGAATAGCTACATCTATTCTGTTTATTTTCCCTCTTTGCTGCTGGCAGGAGCTGAGCTCCTCATCCCCACGGGCACTGTGGCATCTCCAGATCCTTTGGCACTGCTGTCCTTGGAGGGGCTGCAAATATGCCTGTAAATGGCTAATTTTCATCATTTTTTTCCCCAATAGTAGCAGATTAGTTGTAAATAAGATAATAATTAAGAAGGTAGCTAATGAAGTGAGCAGGACTGAACACCTTGGCAGGTTAAGCAACAGAGCTGGGCTGGGCTTTGGTTTCATGAATTGGCTGTAAACTGCCAGAGCAGGTTAGGATTAGGTTTGAGGGAGAATAAACTGAAAGAGGAAAGGTTTAGATTCAATGTCAGGAGGAAATGCTTCCCTGTGAGGGTGCTGAGGCACTGGCACAGGTTGCCCAGAGAAGCTGTGGCTGTTCCATCCCTGGGAGTGTTCCAGGCCAGGTTGGATGGGACTTGGAGCAACCTGGGCTGGTGGGAAGTGTCACTGTCCATGGCAGGAGGTGGAATAAGATGAGCTTTAAGGTCCTTCCAACCTAAACTAGTCTGTGATTCCATGATCCTGTGGAAATCTCCCTCAGGGGCCCACACTGCCCTGGAGCATTTATGGGACACTTGTTGCCTTCTCTAAAGGGAGAAACACTGATGTTTTGCCATTTGAATGCAAATTCTCATCTCCAAACATCACAGAATCTGTTTATCCTTCTCCCTGGAAAGCCCTTAGTGCTGGAAGGGGATTCCTGAACCCTCACATCACTCTGATGAGGCTCTGCAGGGACTTGGGGGCATCAGGTCCATGGGGCAGTGCTGGTGGCTGGGACAGGGTCAGCTGAGGATAACACACTCTGTGGGGCCAGGGGAGCTGTGCCAAGCAATTAAAGTAATCCAATGCTCTGCTAGAAGGAGGAAATTTCATCCCTAAGTGGCTTTAGCCTTGGCTGCCCCTTTGCCAGGGGTCTGCTGTGCCAGCATCCCCGTGGTGACATGGACAAGCTGCTCTAGTGGATCTGTTTGTCCTTGGATTGCTTCAAAACAGTATTTCTCTTGCTGGGCTGAGGCTGAGGCTCTGCCACCAAATGGTGCTGCTCTTACTGCCTGGGGTTGGGCCTGGGGACACTGTCTGGCTCTGGCCCTGTGGCTGAGGACAAGGACAATATTGATCTGGGCAGTATCTTGCTGTGTTTGCAGAGTGGCTGTGATGGTGGCCTGGAGGGGAAGGCTGAGAGTGGCTATTCACAGCCCTAGGGTTGCCATCCAGGGATGCTCCCATCACACAGGAGGGAATCTGTGGGAAGGAATCCACCAGGTCCACCTGGTTTTGTCTTTAATCTGTTATTTGGACCAAAACTTGAGAGGAAGCAGCCTCAAGCTGTGCCAGAGGAGGTTCAGCTTAGACATCAGGAGGAATTTCTTCATGAAAAAGGTGGTTAAGCTCTGGAACAACCTGCCCAGGGAGGTGTTGAAGTCACCATCCCTGGAGGAGTTCAAGGAATGACTGGATGTGACACTCAGTGCTCTGCTCTAGCTGACAAAGTGGTGATGGGTCACGGATTGGACTCAGTGGTCTCAGAGCTCTTTTCCAATCTCAATGATTCTGTGAAAACATGTTTAATTCTTGCTTTTATTCTCTGTCTTGCTGAGGAACCTTTGGGGATGCCTTTAGGTGTCAGGTTTTGTGTTCCAGCTGGCAGTGCTGCCCACACCTCTGCCTTCCCAAGGTGACCTCCCTCAATTTGCATGAGCCTCTAATGCTCAGGTTCTTAATTGGCACTGGGAGCACACACTGTGCCATGTGGGATGTGCCAGTCAGGCATCATCCTGCTCCAAATGGCAGGGGAAGCATTGGCATCCCATCAGAATCCTTTCAGACAGCTCTTTGCACTGTCCACAGCCAAAAAACCTTGAGCTGGTGGTCAAGGGACAGGAGAGAGAGTGATATAAATCCACAGGGAGAGAATTACATTGTCTAAATGTCAAAGCTTTGATAGGAAACCACAGCTGGGTGAGGAATTTGAGCTCCTCATTTCTTGGCTCCACTTGTCCTTGTCATGCTGAAGGTGAGTGGTGAAGCTCTCAGGGTATGAGGGGCTATCACAGTGCTGCCTGGTGCTCCTTCCACTCCTCCCAGCCCTAATTTGGGGTTATTTTGTGGTGTGGTTTTAAATAAGGGATGGGAATAAAGCTGATAGCAACAGTCCTGCTGGGAGCAAAGGTTGGGAGAGCCTGGAGTTACCTGTGGCTGTTGTACCACATAACAAAAGTCTTGTTAGTGGAAGAAATAAGGATAAATTGAAAGGGGAAATATAGGCTAGATATTAGGAAGAGGTTTTTCCTGTGTGGATGGTGAAACACTGGCACAGGTTGCCCAGGGAGGCTGTGGCTGTCCCAAGCCTGGCAGTGTTCCAAGCCAGGTTGGATCAGGCTTTGAGCAACCTGCTCTGGTGGGAGGTGTCCCTGCCCAAGGACTAGATGATCTTTAAGGACCATTCCAGCCCCTTCACGTTTCATGATTCTATGAAATCAGCTCATGCCCGTTTTGTGGTGCTGGGGAAATCCCAATGAGGTGTTGTGGGGTTTTCCTTCCTCAGTAAAGGCAGTGGCACTGCAGCCCTGCCAGCTTTGTGGCTGGGGGGGATGGTCTCACTGCAGGTCCCCCCAGCTCTGTCCTCCTTATCCTCATCCACCACCAGCCCCAGAGCTTGTCCCTGCCAGATCAGGCCCTTGCAGGCAGGTGGTAGCCCAGAGTGATGCTGGGGAGCTGTGTGGGAGCAGGAGCAGCTCCCCAGAGGAGGAGGAGGAGGCAGGCAGAGGATGAAGTTGTGCTTTACCTTGCCTTGTGGGCTCTGCAGGGTGTGTGGGAATCTCTACCCTAACTGAAACCAAGGGGGTTTCTGCCCCCTTCACCCCCTTGTGCCCTGCTCTGGTTGGGGTTACTCCTTCTCTCTGCTTTTTTCTTCCTAAGGGAGGCAGACACTGCCTAGCTCTGTCCTTCTGTCCCTCTTGGCTGACCCAGGTGTTTTCTGTCCCCCCAGACAAGGGTGAGAATGGGGAGCCCTACCAGAGGAGGAGAGGTGCAGGGCCCAGCCTGCCTGCCAGCCCCCCAGCATTCCCAGTGCCCAGGGATGGTGTCCTGACAGCCAGCAGCAGCAGCTGGAGGAGGATTATGCTGATGATCCTTGCTATAACCATCCACAACATCCCAGGTGAGTCCTGTCTGTGTCCATCCATCCATCCCTGCTCCAACACCCTCTTCTCGTGCTCAGAGCCTCCCTGGGGGGGAATCACACAGTGCTTCTTTCCCTTCCCTTGCTGCTCACAGATGGCACTTGCTGAGTGGGAGCCTTTTGACAAGATTCTTGGTGAGGTTGAACCACGTGAGGTGTTGGCAGCAGAGCCCCATGTGGGGAGGGGGCTCAGGGGGACCCTTGGGTGCCTTGAACATCTGCAGCTTGGCTCGTGCCAGCCTGGTAGGGATAGGAATTGCAAATCCCAAGGGTATATCAAGAAAGATAAAGCTGCAAAGACAACAAATTCTGGGCTCTTGGTTTCTCCTCTGCTCTGTATACCAGCAAGGGAAGCGTTTTCATCGCCGTGTCTCGGTGGGAGCATGGGCAATTGGGGGTTATTTTCTCCTTCAAGGGATGGATTTGGACAATAGATGGGAAATTGCAGAGCCCTGAGCCTCAGAGGGCTGTGTCCTGCCAGGATGGGCTTTGTAGTATAGCAAAAGATGCAATACGAGAGAAATGAAATACATTTCTGACAGCTGAGGACGTTCAGCTGCTTTGCAATTCTCAGGGATGATGAAAGAAGTACAAGACAACCTTTTCCAGTGCTTCTTTCCTTGATTTCCCTCCCTTCCCTCCTCTTCTCCTTCCCCTCCCCTTTCCTTTCTCCCTTCCCTGTGCAGTCTCTGCCTGGCTCAGGTTGGAGCTGGGGCTGGGGTGGGGGCAGGGGGTAGGTGGGAAAGGCTTTTCTGCTTAACCTTGATCTGTAAATTGAGGTGAAAACAATGAATGCCTTGGGAAGAGCTGTGTTTTCTGAGTGTGGCTGCTGTCAGTGTGGGAGCTGCTGAGCTTGGGGCTTGCTTGAACCATCAGAGTTGGGGCAGGAGGAGCTGCCTGTGCTGTCACCTTGTGCTTTGTGCTTTCGAGACTGACTTGGATCCACTGCCAGGACATCTGTCTTAAATTCCATCGCTAGATGATCTGCCTGGGTGAGAAGGCTCTGTTACAGGGCTGTAATCACAGGTCCTGTATTTCCCCCCTGCAAGGACACCCTGGGATTGAGCAAATCAAAGCAACAGCTGCTGAGCTCTTGGCTGTATGTGGGTGTTCGCCTCCTTCAGCACTCCAGAGCTGCTGGGAGTCCCTTCCAGCCTCCTGTTTGCTGGGCTCTGGGCAGGAATTGCCTCCTTCCAGCTGCTTATCAGCTCACAGCACCCTTGGGTGCTCCTTCTCCCACCCTTGGGGCACTCACCTGGCTGGGATGTCCTTATCCCAGTGAGAACATGTGGGTTGATATTTCACTGCCCCTTTTGTGGGGGCTCTGCCTGTGCATCACCACCACAGGCTGTTTCTCCATATTATCCTGCTCTAGTTTGTTAGCAACAGCAACATTTTTCTCCTTCTCATCTCTTTTTGCTTTATTAATTAGAGGTAGATAACTCTATAGTAGTTCAGCTCCCCAGGAAAGCAGATCCCTGGCAGAGGAGGCAAGGAGGGAGCTTTAAATTATCCCCACACACCCCCCAAAACCAGGGAAACTTTTGCACTGAGTTAAACTGTAATTGGATATTATCCCTTAAATGCCATGTCAGGGAGGTGGGGGAAGAGCTGGGCTCTCTATGCTTCAGCTGGGGATTCCTGTCTGTCACCAGCTGAAGAGAAAGTTTTGTAGAGGGGTGAACAAAGCATCACCCCTGGCAGTAGGTTAATGGTGCCACAGAGATGCTGCTCTGCCCTTTCATTGCTCCTACAAGAGCACAAAGCCACCCTTGAATGGTGACAGAGGGTTTGAAATTCTCTCTTGCATCTTAAAGGTCACAATATTAAAGCTTAATACCCAGAGAGGTGTGTGAGAGCAGTGGCTTAGCTTACCCAGAGGCTCAGTTCAGGGGGGTTAGTCCCTGCCAAGCCTTGTCCCCAGAGTCCCCATTGTGCTCTTTTCCAGCTGGCAGTGACTTTCACAGTATGTTAAGGGGCTGGAATGGACCTTAGAGATGATCCAGTCCCAACCCCCTGCCCTGGGCAGGAACACCTCCCACCAGAGCAGGTTGCTCAAGGCTTGATCCAACCTGGCTGTGAACACTGCCAGGGTTGGGGCAGCCACAGCCTCCCTGGGCAACCTGTGCCAGTGTCTCATGACCCTCACAGGAAAAACTGCTGCCTGATATCTAATCTAAATTTCCCTCTTTTAATTTATCCCCATTCCTCTTTGTCCTGTCCCTGCAGTTCCTAACACAGAGTCCCTCTGCAGCTTCCCTGGAACCCCTTCAGCTCCTGGCAGGTTACTCTGAGGTCTCCACACAACATTCTCTTCTCCAGGCTGAACAGCCCCAACTCTCCCCATATGGAAGGGGCTCCAGTCCTCTCGTCAGCTTTGTGGCCTCCTCTGGCCTTGCACCATCTCTTCCATGTCCTCCTGATGCCAGGGACAGCCCCACAGCAGTGCTGGGTGAGTGACAGTGACTGTGCCCAGTGGAGCCACTCACCCATGGCAAAACTCTGTGCCAGCATCCTCCTTTCCACAGGGATGTGCCCAAAGTCACCCTGAGGTTTCCGGTCACAGAGTTTGGAGTTGAGGTGACATCAGCCATGGTGCCCCAGGGCCCTGCACAAGGTCCAGCACCTAATGAATAGTTCAGTCTGTGATTAAAGCAGGAGCTGGTGGCCTGCCCTGCTTGTTACCAGCTCTCTGGTCTTTCTTGCATGAAGCACCTGCAGGTCCAACCTCTGTGAGCAGCAATTTGAGGCTCAGCTTGCCTTGAAGTCTTTTTGCTTTCTGAGTAAAAGCTCCAGCAGCACTTCTTGGATGTGCTGCTGCTCAGGGTTTGGAAACACTGTAATGCTCTCCCTCAATTAGCAGCTCTGCCAGAGGAAAGGCTGACACTATAATTAGCACAGACTCCTGCAGGGTAATGACACCTCAGCAGAGTCTGTGCTGGGGAGAGGTGGGAGGTGCTGAGCTAAGGCACTGGGAATGCTCTGAGCCATGGAAAAAACACTCAGTGCTTCTCTAGAGTCATGGGATGGTTTGGTTGGGAGGGAACTTGGGTATCATCTCATCCCACCCCCTGCCATGGGCAGGGACACCTTCCACCAGCCCAGGGTGCTCCAAGCTCCATCCAACCTGGCCTGGAACACTCCCAGGGATGGAGCAGCCACAACTTCTCTGGGCAACCTGTGCCAGTGTCTCAACATCCTCACAAGGAAGAATTTCCTCCTGACATTGAATCTAAATCTTCCCTCTTTCAGTTTAAAGCCGTTCCCTCATGTCTTGTCACTAACAGCCTGAGTAAAAAGTAATTCTCCATCTCTTTTATAAGCTTTTAGAAGGAATATAAGCTTTTATAAGCACTTAAAGAAGTACTGAAACACCTCAATGGGATCTGTCCAGAGCCTTCTCTTCTCCAGCTTCCTTTGGCAGAGGCTGTGGTGCCACTTCTGGTGCTGCTCTGCTTCCCTGTGAGCCCAGTGCACTCACACAGAGGTTGTCCAGGGAGTTCTCAAGCGTTTTCTGTCCTACCTGTGCCTTCCTAATGTTTCATAAAACTCCCCATCCCTCAGGGGGACTCTGGTTGCTGCAGTAAGGGAGATGCAGCCAGTGAGTTGTCCATGTCCACCTTGTTGGATGAGTGGCTCTGATGGGCTGGAGCTGCTCTTGCTCCTCTGACACCTCCTATCAAAACCCAAACTCTACCTAAAATCCTTCTGTCTGGTGACTAAACCCTCCCAAGGCTCAGCTCCATCCCTGTTCTCCTCTTGCTAGCAGAGAACTGTCTTTTTGGCTTTGATCCCCTTCTAGGGATGAGCTTGTTTTGGTCCTGGCAGTGCCTCTGGCTTTGTTTTCAGGCTGGAAGCAGGTTAAAGTGAAGCTGAAATAATTGTATGTACACCCTCCTGCAGTCAGTGTGTTCAGAGGGCTCTGGGTGAGGAAAGGTTTGTTCATTTGTTCCAAAGCTGGGAAATGCCAATGGAAAGAATAAACTGATAATGACAGGAGATTCCAAACTGCAGACTCTTCCTGCTAATTAATATTCATATATGCTGGGTTTAGTAGAACATTAATTATGTATTTAATCAAGGCCTGTTTATTCTGGTTTATCTTTGTACCTTGGGTGGTTGTTATGCTGAAGACTTCGGATTAATTAAAATGTTACTGGTGTATCACAAATAACAATTAGCGAGGTGTGAGCTGAACAGCCTTTCTCTTTGTGCTCATTTTGGAGCAGGGAGGAGAGCCTGGCAGGAGGGGAGTGTGGGTGCACAGCTGGATCCCAGGGGAGCTCCAGGAGGGATCTGCCCTGCTCCGAGCTGAGCTGTGGCTGTGCAGGGATGTCCCTGCTCAGTGGTTTTGGGGGTTGGAGATGCTGCAGGAGCCCCCAGTACTCACACTGCTCTAGGAGAGATGGTGAACAGGACCAAGGCTGTGTTCTGCCACTGTCTTCATGCCCCAGGACTCTCCCTGGAGTCACAGAATCACAGGAGCATTTAGGTTGGAAAAGACCTCCAAGATCATCAAGTCTGACCTGTGATCCATCACTTCGGGGCACTAAGTGCCACATCCAGTTGTTTCTTGGACACCTCCGGGGATGATGACTCCATCACCTCCCTGGGCAGCATATTCCAATGCCTGACAGCCCTTTCCATGGAAAAATTCCTCCTGATGTCCAACCTGAACCTTCCCTGACACAGCTTGAGTCTGTTTGCTCTTGTCCTGTCCCTTGTTCCCTGGGAGCAGAGCCTGACCCCACCTGGCTACACCTCCTGGCAGGGAGTTGGAGAGAGCAGAAGGTGCTCCTTAACCACCTCCTCTCCAGGCTCAGCTCCCTCAGCTGCTCCTCAGCACTCACAGGGGTGTTTTGGGATTCTTTGGGGCTTAACTAAAGCCTGAGTCATTTCCCAGTGTGAGTCCATGCAGGGAAGGAGCTGCAGGTGTTGGTTGTGTCCGTGCCCTGTCTTGCTTTCCTCTGGCTGTTGAGAAACATGTGTTTCTCTCCCACAAAAACTGGTCAGCTGACAGCAGGGAGCTGCCTGGGATGCTGCTCTGGGAGCTGCCTGCAGTGCCCCATCCCTCTCTCACCCTGCAGAGCATCCCCTCTGGGGAGCATCCTCCTGGGGAGGCAGCAGGGCTGTTTCTTGGCAGGCATGATGCTTCCAACCCCCACCCCGACCGTTGCCAAGGAAACCTGACTTTCCCTTTTCCTTTGTCATGCGATGGGCAGAGCTGAGTGGCCCCAGCCCATGAGCCCATCCCAGGAGCTGCTTGCAGAGCTGGATCATCCTCTCTGTTCTAGCCTTTCCCTCCTGCAGGAAAATGCCTCACTTTTCTGCATTCAGCCCTATCCCTCTGTGTTTGCTCCAAGCTTTCTGCCTCGAGTGTCACTGTTAAGCAGAGGTGTCTGGGAAGGAGCAATGGGACGTGGCAGTGATGCCGCAGCGAACGCAGAGCCACCAGGTCGTGGTGTGAGGTGGCACTGACGTCCTCTCCTTACCCCCTAAATCTCACATGGCTCCACCTGAGTCTTTCTCTCTAGTTCCCAGTGCCAGAAAGCCATTAAGAAGCTGGATTTGATTTATTTTTAATGAGAAGGAGCAAAGTGAGGAGCAGGACAGAGCGTGGGAGCTAAATGCAGAACAAATGTAGCCGTGGTGGCGAAGGTGCCGTGTGGGTTTGGGGTGTTGCTAGAGGCAGAAGGGACAAAAGGTTAAAAGGAGACACTTTTAGATGGTGACAACTCTGGGAAGGATGAATGAGACTCCTGGGAAGCTGCACTAGGCCTGAGGGTGAAGATTTCTGCACCCTTCTAGTAGAACATCCAAGTTCTTTCCCCTTAGGACTGTGCTTGGAGGTGGCAGGAAGAGGCTGATCCTGGTTTGGCATTGGCACTGTGCTTGGCATTTGGTGTGGTTTTGGGGACTCTCCTTGCCTGGGAGAGAGAGTTTTACCCCAAAACTTGTAGATCAGGTTCTGGCCAACACTTGGAACAAAGGCACGGTGATGCCAGGGGAAGGGATAGCTGAGGCTGGGACAGAGGAGAGGATAGTGCTGGCTCATATCCCCTGTCACTGGGTTGGCACTAAGGCACAGCCAAGTCCTTAACTTACAGTGGCAGTTGCTGGTGTTGGTGACAGATTGAAGCCAGACACCTCCTGCCCATCCCCATGGCAGCTCTGTGACACCTCTCCATCCCTATGGAAGGTGCCAAGTCTGGCAGCAAGTGCTGCTACTGCTGCTTAGCTTGATCCTGAGGAAAGGGAGGGGTGAAGTCCGCACCAAGGGAAGGGAAATGTCAAACTGATTTGAAACAGGCTCGTTCGCAGCTCTGCCTGGGCAGGAGCTGAGTGCCCTGGAGCTGCATAGCGTGAGACCTGCCTGCTGCCCTCTGTGCTGTGGCATTTGGCTGGGCAGAGCCTCAGGAGCCACAACTGCTGTGTGGGTTTAGGAGCTGCCTGGGCAGTCACTTTGCTTTATGGCTTCTTACAACTTTAACCAGTCCTAACATCCTTTTATGTGTCTCCTGCTTTATGACTGTCTGAGGGAGGAGCAGACAGTGAGTTGTGCTTGTTGGCTGGCAGGGATTTTCCTGCAGGAGCTTGCACTGAAATGGGAGCTGAAGCCCTGAGCTGGCTGGGAGGATGTTGGTGAAGACCACAGCATTGTCACCCCTTGGTCCAGTCCCCTGTTTTGGCCATCTCCAGTGGTGGACAGTGATTTAGTTCTATGCATTGCTCCTTGGCTGGTGTGTGTGCCCAAAGCAGCTCGTGGCATCGAGGGATGCAGTTGTGTGATGTAGGTGCAGGATGTAGGTGGGATGAAGGTGTGTCATGTGCTTCTTGGTGTTATCAGCTGATGGAGACATGTCTGAAACTAAAGGATCTCTTCCCACCAGTGAGGATGGAGCTTCACAGGGAGCTTTGTCCCTGATCCAAAGGGTGTTTGGTGTCTCACAGGTGACCTCCCTGCAGTGGTGGTGTCTCACTGTGGTTGAATGTGTTCCACTGGTGGCTCTGAGGTGGGTGTTAGATGCTGCAGCCTTTTAAACCTTAAACCAAGCCAACAAAAAGAGTTTGGCCACCAGTATCAAGAGCTGAGGTGGAGCAAATCCTCAGCTGATGGGGACCTGGAGGCTGGAAGCAGATTGCCAAAGGGAGGGTATGGATAGCTGTGGCAGAGTGGAGGTGCATGCTGTGCTCCCAGATTGGTGTTCCTCGAGAGGGAGGTGATTTCCAGGCTGGTCACTGTGTCCTTAATAAGAATTGATTGGATTCACTCCCCCAGGACAGGCACTCCCATGTGCTCAGCTCCCGAGGGAGCAGGGCCAGGGAGTGGGAGATTGCAGCTCAATTAGGAAGACAAGTGCTTATTTCTATGAATATTCTCCCAGATCCATTAAAGGCCGGGAGCATTCACTTGGAATGATGGAGGGGGTTTTGTTGGGCTGTTGAAATCGAGCTGGTTTACAACTGTTGACTTTAATAAGCATTTGGGAACCCACTGGGGCTCGGCAGAGCGTGAGAACTGGAGCCGTTTAGCTGCACCCATTAATCTGTGCCTCGTCTGGACGATGCCTCTGCCTGGAATTGCAGCATTCCTCCTGCCCCTGCCACTTGTGCTGCTGGCATGGCTATTCCTGGGTGCTCTTGGAGCCCTTTGGATTCCTACTGAAAGGCTTTATTTTTAGTAAAAACAAAAGGGGGGAAAGTTTTCCATGTAGCTTTCACTCCAGCCAGGAGGGTGAGAAGAAAGAGGCACTGGAATATTACCCAGGAAGGTGGTGGATTCAACATCCCTGGAAAATTTTAAGAGGCATTTGCATCTGGTACTGGAGGATATGATTTAGGGTTTAGGAGTTACAGCAGTGACAGGTTAATGGTTGGATTTGATGGTCTTTGAAGGTCCAACCTTGATGGTTCTATGAGTCTACGCAGGGAAGGTGTCCTGGGTGCAGTGAGCACATGGAGCAGCAATTCCCTGGAGCTGGAGTGGAGCAGAGCAGAGTGCTGGTCCTGGGACCAGCACAGAGGGATGAAAAGATGCACATTTGAACAGTCACAAATTTTGCACAGTGTTTTCTGCTCCAGGGAGCAAATCCAGCTTGGGATGTGGCTTTCCATGGCTGCTGCCCAGCGCATCTCCAGTGTCATTCCAGAGGGATCCTTGGGGCAGGGATGAGCTGGGGGTGTTTGGTCCTACAAGCAGCCAAGGTGGGAGGAGGAAGGTGGGAATGGATGCAGCCCATGAGGACAGAGCCATCCGGGATGTGGCAGTGACTCAGGCAGAGCAGGAGGAGCAGATCCAGAGCTGCACGAGCTGGTCTGCCAAAGGTTGCCTTAACCTCTCATTAAACCTCTTGGTAATCGTCATCTCATCAGCACATGTTTTGACATTTTCATCTATTAAGCACCTCAGGGGATTGAAAGGACTTTGCTCCAAGTCGTTAAGCTTCTGTGCAAGGAGGTGGGAAGTGTGGGAAGGAGGCTGGGCAAGGTGCTGGCACTGGGAGGAGGGTGAGGGTGGCACAGGAGCTACAGGTGATGCTCCCAGGTGAAGAATATGTGTGACATGATGTCCCCAGCTGTGGGTGATGCTCAAGTGAAGGATGCAGGTGACATCCCCAGCCGTGGGTGATGCTCAAGTGAAGGATGCAGGTGACATCCCCAGCCGTGGGTGATGCTCAAGTGAAGGATGCAGGTGACATCCCCAGCCGTGGGTGATGCTCAAGTGAAGGATGCAGGTGACATTCCCAGCCATGGGTGATGTTCAGGTGAAGGATACAGGTGACATCCCCAGCCATGGGTGATGCTCTCAGGTGAAGGATGCTGGTGACATCCCCAGCTGTGGGTGACACTCCTCTCTCCCCTCCTCTGCTCAAGACAAAATTCTAGCAGAAAAAAACTGGTCCTGTAAGGGTGGAGGCGAAAAAATCCTGTTGTGGGTACAACAGGGCTCTCCAGGTTGCCTGTGCATCCTGTTTCCTCTGCAGCCTTGGGGGTATCACAGCCCATCACACTGACACTGCTAAAGGGGGGAGAGTTGGGGTCTCTAATGCCCCTGTGACAGCAGCTCATCTGTCAAAAACTCATTTGGAGTCAGACCCCTGGAGAGGCAGCAGAGACCTGATAACACCCAGTTATCTCTGAGCATCAATTCCGACTTGTCCATCGATGTTTTGTGAGTGGGAACAGCCACAGAGGTGACAAAAGCCAATTAAATAGAGGATTTTCAGCGACTGGAATGAAAATCTGCTGAAAAATGCATGTGGGAGCTCCTCTGCTTTCCTGTGCCCATCAGAGCTCACAGGGCTGCTGCATTAACCATGGCTGAGCAGTGGCCTGAGGAACATTTGTGTGTTGGAAATGAAACATTAAACGTCTGTGATGAGTTCAGGTGCTGTGGGGTGAGGGAGAGCCTGTTCCTGCATGGCTCAGGCACCGCTCTGAGCTTAGTTCTGCTTTACTAGTTTGTGGAAGAAAATTCTTCTTGCAGAGAAGCATTTCCATGCCAAAGGAGGTTTGGGATGTTGGACAGTTACTTTCATTCTTTAAAATCAGCTGGAAGCAGTGACTGTATGAGCTCCTCAGCTCCTCTTTAGCTGTTGCAGCTCCGTGGATGGAAATGATGATTTGCTTCATGTCGTGCTTTGGGGAAAGGGGGAGCAGAGTGGGACAGGGTGAGATGAAGATGGTTTGACTCCTGCAGGGTAAACTAGAAGGAGGCATGAGGAGAATTGCCTCCTGCTTGTCAAATTCCTCTTGGTTTAATGGCCACAAAGCCTTTAGCAAGGCCACAGGCTTCTCTTGGGCTGGTTTTTCCCTCTGTCTCTTGTCTAGAGTCACCTGTGTCACATCCTCCTGAATTTGCCCTCAGGTTGGTGCCCTCCTTGTTTCAAACCCCTTTGACTTGACTGGTTGCACTGGGTTCACTGGTGTGAGGCTCTTTTCAGACAAAGCTCCTGTGGCATTACCTAGCACACCCCAGGGTCAGCATTTGGGGTTTAAAATCCCCTTTTAATGGCACTATAAGTCCACACAGCAGTACTTAGGGACATGGTTTAGTGGTGGCCTTGGCAGTGCTGAGTTAACATTGGACTCAGTGGTCTCAGATGGCTTTTCCCACCTGAATGATTCCATTCTGTCACACATTTGGGTTTCCTTCGTGCCTGCTGTGCTGTTCAGCACTGTGAGCTGAGGATTTCAGCTCTTTGCCCTGCCAGGTGTCTGGTTTGACCCTGTCATCACCAGCCTCTTTGTCATCACCTCCTGCACAGCCTTGATGGGACTCAATACCTGGAAAACTCAAAGCTGCAGCATTAGCTCTTACCTTTAGCTGAGCTGCCTGGGCAGTTCTGAAGCTATTCAAGTGTTTCACCTTCTTTGAGGTTACTTGCACCTCCCACACCTCTGGCACTGCTGGATCAGTGCTCTATTCATGCCCTTAATGGGAAATTTCCCAAGTGCTTTGCAGAGCTGTCCCTGAGGCTGGAGAGGAGCTGTGCCATGCTGGGGCTGTGCTGCAATTCCCTACCCAAAAAGGCATTTTCTTTCCATTTCCACACTCTCTGCCTTCCCTGTGCTTTCCTGCTGTGCCATCCCCATGAATCTTCATTGCATTCTGCCCTCCTAACACCTCTTTTCCCTCTCAAACTTGGGATCCCCTGAGCAGACACTGCAGGGATATGGGTTAGTGGTGGCCTTGGCAGTGCTGAGTTAACTTGGACTCAGTGATCTCAGAGGGTTTTTCTCACCTGGATGATTCCATTCGATCACACATTTGGGTTTCCTTTGTGCCTGTTGTGCCATTCAGCACTGTGAGCTGAGGATACCTGGGACCAGCTGTGCCCCATGTGCCATGCTCACACCTCTACTCGTGTGCTCCTTCGGGGGGTTTTGGTGTAAAATAGCACCAAAATGAGTTTATTTCTCTCATTTCCAGCATTTTGGAAGGATGTCACAGCTCTGCCTGCATCTGCCTGTGCTTCATACCTCCCCATTCCCACCATCCAGCCTCAAATCCTGGGGGAGGAGAAGGGAGGAGTGAATAATTCATAGTGCAAATAATAATCCATGAGGCTGTAAAATGCAAATGAATCATTTAGATGTTGTGTTTGTGTTCTGATGAAAGGTTTTTTGGTGAGGGTGGTAATTAGGAGGCCTCATTAGTTGGCTGTTCTGCAGGGCTGCAGAGGAGGCACAAACCAAGCTGAAATGCTGCTTGGCCAAGGCCACTTTGGCACAGCTCCTGGTGGGGTTGGAATCTCCATGGACAGGTTGGATGTGTGTCCCTTCAGTCAGGCCTGGGGGTTGTCCAGCCTGGAGAAGAGAAGCTCCAAGGAGACCTCAGAGCCCTTTCCAGTGCCTAAAGAGGCTCCAAGAAAGCTGCAGAGGGACCTGGGACAAGGGATGGAGGGACAGGACAAGGGGGAATGGCTTCAAACTGGAAAAGGGGAGATTTGGGTGGGATATTGGGAAGGAATTCTTCCCTGTGAGGGTGGGAGGCACTGGAATGGGTTTCTCAGGGGATGTCCTATACCTGGGAGTGTTCCAGGCCAGGTTGGATAGGGCTTGGAGCAACCTGGGCTGGTGGGAAGTGTCCCTTCCATGGCAGGGGGTGGGATGAGATGAGCTTTAAGGTCTTTCCAACCCAAACCACTCTGTGATTCTCATAGAATGAAAAAAAGCCTTTCTAAACTGCCTTTTACCTCCTCCTTGCTGATGCTGTGCTGGTGCTATCACACTTAGAAATACAAAACTCCCTGAAATGTGGTAATCTTTGAGCTTTCCTGTGCAGGAATGGCAAAATGCTGTTTCCTAGAGGGAGCTGGAATCGAATCCCGAGGGAAAATCCTCTGAACATTGGCGACAGGAATGTGCTTAAACTCTTAGAGAAATACAAACCTCATTATAGCAAGATTAATTTCCCACTAGCAACTTAACAGCTCTTCAAAGAGCAGCTGAATAATTGATGACATGTTGGCATCTGTAGTACCTTCCTGGAGGAAGCGTGTTCATTTGCTGAGCTAAGGGAATGAGCTCCAGCAATTCCCCAGGAGCTGAGAGTGTCACCCCCAGCTCTGCTGGAGGCCTTGGAGGTCCCAACCCTGCTCAGGGGGTCTCAGCACTAGGGGATGTGCAGTGTTGGACATTGCTCAGGAGGGTTTGGGCAGTGCTGCTGAGCTCAGCAGTGTTGGCTTTGGTCAGAGGATGCTTTGGGAGTGAACCTGTGAGTGTATCTGTGCTGTACCCACAGTCCTGTCCTGCTCTGGGACACCCTTAGCTCATGCCAAGGGTTTCTCAGCATCTCACACTCTCTTTCCTCACAAAGAAAGGCATTTACTGCTCTTAAATCCAGGATTCCTTCTATTTCTTCCTAGCTGTGCAGGCACAGAGCTGTGCTGCCCTCACCTGCCACAGCAATCCCATGGTCCCAGGGGGTTTTGTAGGCAGAAGGTATTGATAACTCCTGTTTTTCCTTTAATTTTTGCCTTCCCTCCAAGCTCAGTGTGTGATTTTAACTGTGTGATTTGTGAGTTGCTTCTCATTTTTCCTCCTCCTCCTCCTCCTTCCTTGCCATGCTGCATCCCAGAGGAGTTTCCTGCGAGGGGATTTTTTAGGCAAGTTTCTTACAAGGATATTTTTTAGGCAAGTTTCTTACAAGGGTGTTTTTTAGGGAAAGCCAGCCCTGAGTGGGTGCTGGGTGGGCTGTGCTGCCAACTGCATCCTCCCAAGGAGTGGGAGGCATTGGGATAAACTAAGGGATAACAAGGAGTGTGTTCCCCTCTCACTGCCATCCTTGTACATCAGGAGAAGGGGAAAAATCAAGCCTAAATGCTCTGATCTCTGTGGCATTGCTGCCTGCTAAACATATGTGTGTGCTGGTGATCCCAGACAAGGGATCTGCAATGTCCTTTTCTTTATCCCTGATCTCCTCCTTATGTGGTGACAACCTGATTTGGAGAGATAAGTGGATTTTGTTTAGTGGATTCTTTTCCTGTAGGGCATTTCCTCTCTCCACTGCTGTTTCCCTGCTCTTTATGGCAGATAAGACTCATAATAACCAGAGCTGATTTACTCCCTGCTGGGATTTATTGAGACCCTGAGTGGTGTCTCCTATATATCACTTGGATTTTCAGGGAATCCGAAGGGCTTTCATTATCCCTTGGATTTGTGACCAGGCCTGTTCTGAGGAGTACAAGAGGCTTCCCAAGGTGACTGTGGAGCTTATTCCATGCTCCAAACAGAGCTGGTGAGGGTAGGAGCCCACCACGCACTATAGGTTTGCCAGAGGGTTTTCCTGGCTGCTGATCCATAGGGAGGGCTGTGATCCTGCCTGGCTCCAGGAGCTGCCCTGAATAGGATTTAAACCCCATCCTGCTTGATTTTTCCTGGTTCTTCCAGCTTGCCAAGCTCAACAGGCTCAGGAGGAAGGTGATGTGGGAGAGGTGTGGGCTGGAATCAGCCAGCTAGCTAGTTGATGCTTTGAACTTCAGGCTGATGTGGCATTTGCAGCTGGAAGTGCTGAGGTGCAGCCCTGCTGTGTGAGCATGGATGTGATGCTGCTCCAGGCAAGGCTGTAGCCACTGATCCTTGGAATATAGATATTGGAGGGCACAGGAGCAGAGAAATACCATTCAGTGCTGTGGGCAGCAGCAGGAGGTGAGCTCAGGCCAGGGAAGTGGGAAAACCTGGATTCCAGACCAGGGAAAGTAAAGCGTCTTCCTAGGTAAGTTCAATCCCTCTTGGTTTCTTAGTTTCTGTGTGGTTTGGGGGTTTTCTCCCCTCTGATCAAACACATCCACATTATTGGTGGATTTTACACATAATCCTCATCTGGGTCCTTGGTGCCAGGGCTGGTTTGGATCTGGCAGCACAGAGCTGCATCCAGGTGCCCCAGGACTGTCCCATGGGAGCTGCTTTGATGGCAGCACCTCATCCTGCCTGAGCAAACCTTCCTCTTCTCCCTGCCAAGGAGAAGAGCTCCCTGGAAAATCCAGCACTAGGCACTTCTTGGGCTATTCCAAAGGCAGGACATCCTTCTGGAGCCTAGAGCTCCAGGGGGATGCACCATCTCAGGAGTGCTGAGATGAGGACTGGAGTGCTGTGACATCTCCAGGAACATCCCAGCAAGGAGTGGGAGAACACAGAGCTCTCCCTGCTGAGGCAGAGCAGATGGAGCAGTTCTGGGCCTCATCCCAAAGCCCATCCCAAGCCATTCTTGTGGATTAGAGCAGACAGAACATTGTCGCTGGCACCAGTGGCCCATATTGGCTCCAGGAGACAGAACATGCTGTGCTGGTTGCAGCTTTGCTGCTGTGGCACTGAAGGGACGTTAGAGTAGAGCTAAACCCAAGCTGTGACAGCAGGATCCACATATCCCAGTGCTCTCCCTGTGCTGGGGGGACTGGGAGCCTCAGGCCGAGCATGAAGGTGTTGGAGGTGTTCTGGGAGCAGAGTGTCTCTCACTTTGCTCTCTTGGCTGATGTTCTCTTTCCAGCTTTTCATGTGCTGTGGAACTCTCTCCTCAGCTGCTCCACTCAGTGCTGCAGCTGTTGGGTCATGTTGAGCACAGTGTCACCTCTGCCTGCCTTGACATGGCTCTGTGCCCATCGAGCTTTGTCCTGCTCCTCTTCCTATGTCCTTCCCTTTGCACCAACCCCTTCTTGCTGTGATGTTCCCTCTTGGCTTTCCCATTCCCAATGCTATGCCAACCCTCCTGGGGATGATCCTGGAGCACCTGGACTCTGCGCTGCCAGATCCCAGCCAGCCCTGACACCAAAGACCTGGATGAGGGTAATGTCTAAAATCCACAGATTACTTTAGGAATGGGAGATTTACCCAAGTGATGTTCCTGCTTTGGAAGCTTTCTGGGCTCAGAGTAATCACAGAATCATCAAGGTTGGAAGAGACCTTCAAGATTGAGCCCAACATCAACTCAGCACCACCATCAGCACCTCTAAACCCCCAAGTGCCACGTCCAGACACCTCTTGAACACTTCCAGAGAGGACAATTCTGGAAGTTGCAGGGCAGGGAAAATGGGTTCTCCTTGGCTTTGGAGCTAGTGGGTGGTCCCAGGTGCTATGAAGATGCTCTGGTTTAGGTCAGGTATGGATAGCAGCTCTGGCATGCACAGAGATCTCTCGTGGATATCATGGATATGAAGCTTCTTGCCCTTGCCAGTGCAGCCTGCAGGCTGCCAACCCCATCCATGATAGCCTGGCATTAGAGGAGTGGCTGCAGTGACCCTCGAGCATAGTCATTGCTTTCAGTTTGAGGGGTTCTTTCCCTGGAAAAGAAGCAGGGAGGAGATGCCTGTGAGAGGAGCAGTGAGGCTGAGAGTGCAGAGCTGAGCCCTGAGTTAGCTCAGGATTAGGCTGATCCCTGGGTAATGCCTCAGCAGGATAAAGTGTCTTGAATTGTAAAGCCAAGGAAGCCCAGGAGAGGCAAATCCCTTGGTTTAGGTTAAATTGAAGCATTTTCCTGACAGTGCTTGAGATTGGGCATTTTTTCTTCTCTTTGTTCTGCAAAGAGCTCTGAGTGAACTCCTGGCCTAGTGCCTTCTCCAGCAGCTCTGCATCTAACAGAGCTGTGTGGAGCCTCTCCAGCCCCATCACTGTTTGTAGGAGGGGCTGACACTGCTCCAGCTGCTGTTTTTTCCAAGGAAAAACCCTCTCGGACATGGAAAAGGTTCCTGTGGGGCATGGATGCTTCCCTTCTGCTCTCACATCCCAAGCTGTTGGGCTTTGGCTTGGCAGAGGGGTGACCCATGGGGAATCCTTTAGTCACTCAGGGTTGCCTAGGAATGGTTTAGATGGGATATTGGGAAGGAATTCTTGGCTCAGAGGATGGGGAGACACTGGCACAAGTTGCTCAGAGAAGCTGTGGCTGCTCCATCCCTGGGAGTGTTTCAGGCCATGTTGGATGGGGCTTGGAGCAACCTGGGCTAGTGGAAGGTGTCCCTGCCCATGGCAGGGGGTGGGATGGGATGAGCTTTAAGATCCTTCCAACCCAAGCCATTCCAGGATTCTGAGCATCCTGCAAACAGGACTTCAAGGGGTGTTGAGGGGTTGCTGGGCAGAGAGGTGAGGTTACCTTTCCTCACAGCATCCCTCCTGCTGCTGCCTCCAGGCTCACTTTGCACATTCCCACTGGTCCTGCACCCCTTTCCCTGTTGCAGTCTCCCCATTGATGTGCTGTCCTTTCCCACCCAACCCATTCCATGATCCTATGACTCTGCTCCTGTCTGCCTGTGCTCACAGTGATGCTAAGAACCAGAAGCTCCATAGTGCTGTTTATTTTTCCAGCTGCTGCCTGAGCCTGCAGCATCAGAGCTGCTCTCCCATTCCCATCTCCATGACCTAATGTCCCAGACAGCCATTTCCCAGAGCCTCTGGCTCAATGTGTATCTAAGTGGTTGACACAGAAGCATTAACCTTTCCCTTTTTTTATGTCTTTTCCCACCTGAAGAAGTCAATTGGACTATTTATAATGTGAGCAAGTGCAGCACCCCCAGGAGAGGGCTGAGCTGGGAGTGAGGGCAAAGCTGGCAGAAAGCTCCCTCTGTTTGCTGTCCATGCTCACCCAGCTCCCAGCTGGATGATTTTGGGGCAGTGTGAGCACTTTGCATGAGCATGTGAACCTCCCCAGGTCTGGTGTGTGCCCCACGTGTCTCAGTCCTCTACCTGTTTCACTCCATGGAATTACCACCCAGTTGTGGGATTTTAGGGACAATGAGGTGTCTCCTTGCCCCGTGACCCTGTACCTAGGGCTGATTGCTGCTCTGCCTTTCCCTGTCTCCATGCTGAGCCTTGGGTCAAGGCTCTGAGCTATTGAGTTCATGCTCAGCCTGGACTGGAGGATGCAAATGCCCTGATTACCCCAGTTAGTGCTGCTTTTTATGGTGTGTTTCCAAGGCAACTGGGAACTCAGAAGACCACAAACACACACAGAGTCCTCTTCAGCTGAGACCTCATCCTCTGCTGCACAGGTAAACACTCCCAGTGGCATTTTCCACCTGTTTGATGCTCACCTGAGCAGTCCCCACTGGCCCCTGGGCCAGGTCATCCCTTCCTTGAGGGCTGTAAAACCTCTCCAGGTGCACAACCAGGTTTGATTTGGTCCTCTGAATGTTCCCCAGACACTTTGCTTAGAGGGGAGTGATGCTATGAGGCTACAAAAGCAGGAAAATAGGGATTTTAAAGCAAGGAGAAAAAATGAGCAGTGGTTTGGGGCTTTCTGGAAATCAGATTGTTTGCTGAGAGGGAGGAGGGAGCTGTGCCAGAGGTGGGAGGGTGGGAGAAGTTTGAGTAGGGAAGAATGGAGGAGGAAAGAATGAGGCAAGGACCCCCAGGAGCTGCACAGAGGAGGCAGCAGTGGATCACAGGGCTCTGCACCCTCTTGGGAAGGCTCCTTGGCTGTTTTCTTTGGGATTTATGGGAACAACTAACCTAAAATTATATGATTAACTGTGATTTACAATAACCTGCAATTTCCTTGTGGAGTTTGGGGTTTGTTCTGCTCTGGAGACTGTACAGGTGTTGTGCTGGTTTGGGGCACAGAGCTGAAGTATTGCTGGGAGCCTGATCCTGCTCTATCCTTGCTCCCAGGGGATTTCTGGGAGAAGCTGAGGTTTGGTCCCTCTGCAATTCCCCATGGTACCAGTTCTGCAGTGAGATTTGCTGAGCCTGAGTGTTTTTGCACAGACTTTGGTGCTTTGCACTGCTTTGCTCCTTGTTAAAATCCCATCTGAGCTGGTGAGAATTGGGATCTTTCCCCCTCTGGTGCACTCACCCATCTAGGAGCCTCTCCCTTCTGTGTTGGCTTCCCAAGAAACAGCAGGTCTGGGTTCAGAGTGGGGAATCCCTGGGCAGGGAGGCACTGAGCTGGGATTCAATGCACTTGGATTAAAACAGCAAGATAACAACCTGGCCTGGAATTCTGCTTCCAGCTCTGATGGAGTACAGGAGTAGGGATGTTCTCAGGGATGTTGTAGTGTTTCACCTTACTGGTTTTTTTCTCTTCCTATTTCAGAGGGTTTGGCAGTGGGAGTTGGATTTGGGGCCATTGGAAAATCGGCATCTGCGACCTTCCAAAGTGCCAGGTAAGCCACAATGTCACTCCTGCTCTGTTTGCAGCAGCTTCTGGATGTGCCTCTGCCTCCTGGAGCTTGTGTGTCCCGTGCCGGGGGGTTGGAGATATGTTGATTGACTGAAACTTGCCTGGAAGCACAAGTGTGGGCAGAGGGAGAAATTCCTGGTGCTGGTGCCTTTTCCTCGTGGTTGTGCTTGTCAGAGGTGAGAGATTTCTTGTAATCTCAATGGTTTCTGCAGTGGCTCTGTGTTTCTGCCTCGCTGGGATCAGTGAATCCCTTGGACAGGAGGCAGCTGTGTACCCCAGGGGGTGCTGCTGGGGCTGAATAGGTGCCCACAGGGATTTTGGGGTACTGAGCTGCACCAGGAGGCACTGACAGCCTTCCCCAGCACTGCTCACTGCCCAGGGGTTTGCAAGCATCACACTGGGGTTAAATCCTCTCCCTTATCCCCACTAAACATCCCTGGGGGTGCTGCCAGGTTAGCTCAACACTGGTAGCTGGTTCTCTTTGGGGATTTCTTCCACCCTGGGGATCAGACTGAAGCTGGAGACAGGGAATTCAGGTGGGAGGGTGAAATCTTAGGCTAAATCCCATTCCTTGGGATCAGTGGTAGAGGCTCACAGGATCTGGGACACTCTCCTCTCCCCAGTGCCCCTTCCCAGTGTCTCCATGGCTCCCTGTAGGGATGCTCTCATCCTGCTCCTCCTCCTCCTCTTCCTCCTCCTCCTCCTCTTCCTCCTCCTCTTCCTCCTCCTCCTCCTCCTGTCACACCTGAGCTGGGAGCAGCCGTGGCTGTGCCCCTCATGGAGCAGTCAGGCTTCCTGGCACAGCCCCCCTTGAAATCAATGCCAAGATTTTCCATAAAAGCAGCATCCCCAATGGGCAGGAGCAGCTGCTGGAGCTGCTGGAAAGCATGTGGTGGCTTTGTTATCCATCCCTGCCAAGAAGGACCACTGGGTTGTGGAATTGGTGGCAATAAAAGGCTCTCACTCCTCTTGGCATCCCTGTGCTCTGCCTCCAGCCTCTTCAGCAGCTGCTTTGGGCAGTGCCAGCCTTGTCCCTTGTGCTACCAGGCAAACCCTGTTGTGCTTCTCTTCGGGACTGGTGTGAACACAGAGGGTTAATCCAACTCCTCCCAACTGTGATGTTCTGGATGTGTTTTCACACCCTGGTGAGAGCTGGAACTGGGCTGACTGGGGGCATGGCTGAAGAAAGGGGAGAAAGGAAGGAGCGTGGTGTAAAGCCACAGCTCCAGAGGCTTTGGAATAGCTGCTGAGGCTTTGGAAGAGCTGTTGGCACCTCTCGGTGGCTGCATGGCAAACGGCACCTTCCTGCCGAGGCTCCCGAGGTGCTTTTCCTTTGCCAGTTGGATTTCACACCTGGATTTTGCCCCATTTTTCACCCTTCATTTCCCAGTCCCAGCTGTGGTTTCTGTGCCCTGGGGATATGTGGTGTGTTCAGGCTGTGATGAACCAGCTCAGCCCTTAAGGCTCACGGGTTAAAGTGCTGCTACAGCTCAGTCTCCTTGTTGCTGAAAAGATTAGGTTTAGTTTGGATGTTGGGGAGAAATTCTTCCTTGTGAGGATGGGGAGGCACTGGCACAGGTTGTCCAGAGCAGTTGTGGCTGCTCCATCCCTGGGAGTGTTGCAGGTTAGGTTGGATGGGACTTGGAGCACCCTGGGCTGGTGGAAGGTGTCCCTGGCCAGGTCAGGGAGTGGAATTCCCTCTCTCAGAGATCAGCTTTAAGGTCCCTCCCAACGCAAACCATTCCATGATTCTGCTGGAGGATCTGTGGGGTCCCAGGGCTGGTTTTGGACCCCTCCAAGCTGTCCAGCCCCTTCTCTGTCGAGACACAATCTGTGCTCACGAGGACCCTGCAAAGACACAACCCAAAACGATGCCCTGTCCCATCCCTGGCTGATGGGGGACCCTGGGCTGGCCCCAAACACTGACTACAACAGATCCCAGGGAGAAAAGCAGGATACTCCAGCTCTAGCCACGGCATTTCTGTAACCTTTTGAAAGAAAAGCCTCTCCATAAAGCCTGCAGAGGAGGTGCTGGAACAAAAGGAGGTTTTTCCCCCTCAGCTGCTCGGGAGAAGCTGAGAAGCAGCTGGTTCTTTCTCTGTATTTACAACAGCATTAATCATGTTAGATGAAAGGTGGCATCTGTACCATGAAAATACCAATGCAAATGCAGTCAGCTGCAAAAGGAGACAAAATAACTTCATTGCCATCAATTTGTCTGTCACTGTCATCCACAGCAGCCCCAAAATCATTCGCTGTAACTACACTGCCGTGAAACCCTGTGGAAATATCCCTGGGAGTTTTAGGGGGTTAATCTGTGTTCTGCAGGCTTGAAAAATAGCAGTGGGATTATACATAATGTGAGAGAGCTAACTCTTAGCACATCCAGAGAGGAGTTGCTCCTTGGCCATGGCTCTGAGAGGACAGAACAGTCGTGATCTCTCTCACACTCATGAGTCTGAACGAGCATTTCAGTGAAGAGCTGTGGGACTCAGTTTACCTCCTCCATTCCACTTCTCCTTCCCTCTGGCTGTGAGTAACTGTTGACGAGCTGGAGCCAGGCTGAGCTGCCCCTGGGGAAGGCTCATTCCTTCAAACCTGGAGTCGTGCAAAAGCATTTTGAACACTCCGACGCGCTCAGAGCAAAGGATGGATGTGAGCAATGGATGTGAGCACCTGGGGGTGTTCCCAGTGGCTGGGAGATGTTGTCAGGGTTGGCTGTGACTTGCTCACACTGTCAGAGCACTGTCCTCACTGTCTGGTGCTGGATGGATAAGCATTGCCTGGTCCTTATCTCATCCACCCCATGCCATGGGTAGGGACACCTCCCACTAGCCCACGTTGCTCTAAGCCCCATCCAACCTGGCCTGGAACACTCCCAGGGATGGAGCAGCCACAGCTTCTCTGGGCAACCTGTGCCAGTGCCTCAGCACCCTCACAGGGGAGTATTTCTTCCTAATACATTGTTTGGATGAGGTTCCCAACACCTTGCAGGGATCCCATGAGGCTTTTCCAAGGCTGAGGACTTTCCCCTGTGCTGGTGGTCAGTGGTTAGACCAGGGCAATGGTTGGACTTGATGATCAAGTTCAGAGGAAGGTGACTAAATGCTCCAAGGACTGCAGCAGCTCTGCTCTTGAGAGAGCTGGGGGTGTTCAGCCTGGAGAAGAGAAGGCTCTGGGGAGACCTTAAAGCCTCTTCCAGTGCCTAAAGGGGCTCCAAGAGAGGATTTGCAAGGCTGCTGTGAGCAGAGCAGTGCCGGTGCAGCCGCAGAGCTGCTGCTCAGGGAGGCACCCCAGGAGCCAAGAAATGATGATTATGAAGCAAGGTGGGACCTCACCTTTTACATCACCTGCTGCTTTGGCATCACCTCTGCCTTCCTGAGACTCTCTGGCTCTGGGAGGGTCCTGCCCATCCCTTGGTGCTTGCAGCATCCTGAGCTCCTCCTTCCTTCCCATCTCGCAGCTCATCCCGGTGCTGCTGCCAGCCCTGCTCATGCTCCTTCATCCTCCCCATTTCCTGGAGCATCCCAGCTCATCCCGGCTCTGGTTCCAGCCCTGCCCACGCTCCCTCATCCTCCCCATTTCCCAGCGCATCCCAGCTGATCCCAGCACTGCTGCCAGCCCTGCCTGCCTTCTCCATTCTCCCTATCTCCTGGAGCATCCCGGCAGTGCTGCCAGCCCTGCCCATGCTTCTCCATCCTCCCCATTTCCCAGAGCATCCCAGCTGATCACAGCACTGCTGCCAGCCCTGCCTGAGTCCCTGCATCCTCCCCATCTCCCGGAGCATCCCAGCACTGCTGCCAGCCCTGCCTGAGTCCCTGCATCCTCCCCATCTCCCGGAGCATCCCAGCACTGCTGCCAGCCCTGCCTGAGTCCCTGCATCCTCCCCATCTCCCGGAGCATCCCAGCACTGCTGCCAGCCCTGCCTGAGTCCCTGCATCCTCCCCATCTCCCGGAGCATCCCAGCACTGCTGCCAGCCCTGCCTGAGTCCCTGCATCCTCCCCATCTCCCGGAGCATCCCAGCACTGCTGCCAGCCCTGCCTGAGTCCCTGCATCCTCCCCATCTCCCGGAGCATCCCAGCACTGCTGCCAGCCCTGCCTGAGTCCCTGCATCCTCCCCATCTCCCGGAGCATCCCAGCACTGCTGCCAGCCCTGCCTGCGTCCCTGCATCCTCCGTATCTCCCGGAGCATCCCAGTTCATCCCAGCACTGCTGCCCGCCCTGCCTGCATCCCTCCGCGTTTCTTTGCTGCCACCGGGTGTGCAGGCTCCGTTCCTGCGAGCTCGCGGCTCCTCTGGGATCTGGCCCTTGGGATCACAGCCCTCACCTTGCCAGGCTTTTCGTTTGTGGATTGTGGTGTGTGTGGAACCCACTTGGTTGGGGTGAATTCCATGTGGAGCCCAGAGAGGTTGTGATCTCCCCACGTGGGAGAGTTCCAGGTCAGGTTGGATGGGGCTCTGGGCTAGTGGAAGGTGTCCCTGCCCGTGGCAGGGAGTGGGATGGGATGAGCTTTAAGGTCCTTCCAACCCAAAGCATTCCATGGTTGTATGATTTTGCCTGTCAGGGAATGTGTTTCTGTGCCAGTTGGGTCTCAGCACTGGGATTGGATCTTGGCTATTGGTGCTCCTTCAGCTGAGCAGTGACTCCAGCCTGTTTGGGATGGTGATGTAGATTTATGGAACTTCAGATGGGGCATAGAAACAACTTACTATCTGCTTTTGAGGTGTTTTCCATGAGGGGCTGAGTCACTGCTCATCCTCAGGCAGGAGCATCCCTCCCTGCTGTGGGACTGCAGCTCTCCTGCCTTGTCTTTGCAAGGATAAAAGTATTGGGAGGTTCCACAGCTCAGGACAGAACTGCTGTGATGGCAGAGGAGGAACCAGACCCAGAGCAAGTGTGTGCCTGGGGAGGAGCAGCAATGCCCATGCAGAGGGGCAGTGCCAGTGTGGCGTGTGTATCCCCAGCAGGGGAAGGTCCTCTCCAGATGTGAGCAGGGAGGCATGAGCCTCTCCTGGCTTTCTTCCAGGCAGGAAGGTAAAGAGAAGGGCAGCCATGGCTTAAAAAAGCTGTTCTACCTCCCCCTCTTTGCATGCTATAAGAGGGGGAGGAAACCCTCCCTGACTCGTGTGGCTGAGTTAACAGGAACCAGATGGGTCTGGAGCTGCTCAGATCACAACAGGCTGGATTTGTGCATCCCTTGGCTGCTCTGGGGGTGCAGAGTGGGCAGGGAGCAGGCAGTGGGGCAGGAAGGGCTGTTTGATGCACTGTCAGTGACTTCTGATGCTCTGTCAGTGACTTCCCTGGGGCTGGATGCAGGAGGAGAGGGACCAGGATAGGTCCCTGCTGCTCTGGCCCTGCTCTGCACATCTCGTGTTGGGTAGTTTTTCCTCTCTCCAGGTCCCTGCAGTGTCTTTGAGATGCTGAAAGCAGCCACCAGTGATCCCTGGGGTACCCTTGAGCCCCTCAGCCCATGGACTGGGATGCTGGGCAGCTCTCAGGTGGAGACAGGGCTGGCAGGTCCCTTCCCTCAGCACCACGTCCTATCCCAGTCCCTATCCCAGTCCCATCCCAGGCTGCTGCTCCTCTCCCAGCTGACACTAGGTGGTAACATCCATGTTCCTACCAGCCTCTTCTCCCCGGTTTGGGGCTGATTTCTGGTCTGACATCACTGTCACACAAAGCCTGGAGCTAATAGGATTCCCAGATGTGGCTTTTTCCCTGGCAAAGCTAGAGCTGCTCTGCCCGAAGCAAGAGAAGGTTCAAAGTGGAGCCAATATGGAGTTAAATGCCATAAATTACTTGGAGCAGATGATATATATATAAAGGACTGGAAGTTTGGAATATAAAGTGAAGTGTTTAGTTAAGCCATGGGTGGTCTGGGCTCAGGTCCTCATCGGATCCTGTGGATACAGATAATTTAGGGAGGTTATAAGTGGTGAAGGCAAATTCTTGGCACAGCTCTGCCCTAGGATGGAGCTGAGTTCATGGGCTGGGGGGTGAGGGGTGTTGGTTGCTGCCTTTGCTTTAAAGCAGAGGGATTTGGGGGGCTTTGCCTGGGAGCTGTTCTTGGGGTCCATGTGGATCCCCTTTGGCAGCTGGAGGCTGAGCTGGAGGCAGGGGAGCCTCTTGGGACCCCACTGTGGGTGTCACCCCCTCAGCACCCTTTTTTCCTGGGCACAGCACTGCAGGGCTGGGACCTCCCAGGTGAGGTGGCACCTGGTGAGCTCTTCTGCCCTAAACCCTGAGCTCCTTGGGGCAGGGATGGAGCTCTTTTCCCCTTCAGCAGCCCAAAGAGTTTGCTGCACCCTCTTCTGCCAGCTGCAGCTTGGGTTGGGTCCAGGGGCTGATCCTGGCTCACAGGGAGGAGGAAAATTGAGTTTGTGGGAGTAATATTTAACTTGGGGTTGCCCAGCTTGACCTGCTCTTGGTGCTGATGGATTGGTGCACTGCCCCATTCCCTTCCCAGCTCCCATCCTCATCCCACCTGCCCCACTATCCCCCCAGTGCCATCTCCTCCCCAGGGAGCTGGGAGGGAGTGGGCAAGTGATGTAAACAGATATATTTTCTCCCCCCCACTCCTGATGATGCTGGTGATATTTCCTTCCCCCACAGCACAATGGTTCCCATTCATCCACCCTTTTGCTGGGAATGTTGGCCTTGTTTTGCTCTGTTGTGCCCACAGATTGTTTCCTGTTCAGCTCTGGTGAAACAGAGAGAAAAGAGGTTTGGAGTTGACAGCAGACTTTGAGTATGGCTTGGAAAATATTATTTCATGGGCCAGCCTTGTGCCTCCCACGCTGTGTCTCTCAGGCTGGGGGGGGGGAAGGGCTTGATTAATGTGGGGAGATTGAAACCAGGCAAAAATGTTATACTGTGTTTGCTTTGAATGAATGGAAATCATTGTGGGCTGGGAGACAGCAGAAGACACAGTGGGTTGTTCTCTCCTTCACACATGTGATCTCGTCTCTGGCTTATGAATAGCTCCACAGTGGAGCTGAGAAAGAGGAAGGAGCAAAGTGTGGGGTTGAATCCTGACCTCTGGCACAGCCCAGAAACACCTCCTGGAAAAAAAAACCCACCCAGGGCTGAGGCAAGGTGGGGCTGCAGGGGATTTCCACCTCTCCCAGCTCCCAGCCAGGAGGGGAGCACAACAAAGCCCAGAGCTGCCCCTGGTTACAAAACAAAGCTGGGGGAAGGTGCCTATTAAGCACCTTTTAATTAGCCTGGCCTGGAGGTGAATGTTTATTACTGAGAGTTAATGAGGTTCCTCCAGGGCTGTTCTGTGGGAAGGGTGGGGATGGCATCAAGGTGTGTTAGAGCACGAAGTAGCCTGGAAGGGTTTGGTGAGCCATAAAGCTCCTCAGCTGCTCTGTCCCTCATCGGGGTTGAGCCTCAGCAGTGATGGATGAAGACATGGAGAGGAGGAAGAGAAGGAAAGGAGAGGAAAGATGCCAGTGGTGACAGCATCTTCCCACTAGGAACCTCCATGTCCCAGTCCCATGTCCAAATGTGCTTTAAGAGAGGAAATGCACAGTTCAGGCAGAAGAGAAAGGTGTCAGTGCCCTATGGAATGATGCTGGAGGAATGTTTGGGGAGGACTCTCCACTGTCATTGCTGAGAGAGCCAGGGCAGCATGTTGTGTTCCTCCTGCCAAAGCTTCTTTGCCCATCAGCAGAGAGTATTTTGTTGTAAAGAGGTGTTACAGCTCTTCAGGGATGTTAGGAGAAGGAATCAGGTGCCTGAGAAGGAAGGTGAGGTGGGTTTGAACTGCTTCCTACCCCTGGAGATGTTTGCAGGGCTCTGCAAGTGAGCTCACATCTCTGAGAGTCAGGACAGGAGTTTGAGCTCTCCTGAAATCCAGAGACCTAAATCCAAGGCACCCAAACCATTCTGGAACTCTATGATTGATGGACAGCTCAGCTTTCCCCTCTTGGAGCAACCTGGGCTAGTGGAAGGTGTCCCTGCCCATGGCAGGGGATGGTATGTGCCCACCCTTGACCTTGGTCCCCATTCCCATGAGATGAACTCTCCAGAACCTCACCACAAATCTCTCTTCTGCCCAGCTTTGGTCTGCAAAGTGTCCAGTTCCTGTTCCCCTTAAAGAAAGAGGACAAGGAAGAAAAGCAGAGCCATCCAAAGCCATTACCCCTGATTTCCTTCCTCAGGTGATGCCAAACAAAGCTCCTCTGAGCACCAGGATGTCAGTGCAGCCCCAGTGGCTGTTCTCTCCCCAGCAGCCTGGTTTAAAAATGCAGCCTGGGAGAGGGGAAGCAATTTGGTTGCAGACATCGTGGCAGCTCCCAGGGTGATAATGGGCCTTTTTAGAGCTCCAGCTGTTAGCAAATGGGTTGGTTCCAGGTTTGGAGGCTCATAAAGGAGCTGCTCTGGTGCTTTCAGGTTCCCCTGGTGCACTTTAAGAGTGATGTGGAAGGAGAGGGAAGAGGAGAAACCATTTCAGTGCTTTTCCTTTTGCTCTCAGCTGATGATCCCCAGCAGGATACAAACAGGGACACATGGGGGTTGTGTGGGAGCCCTTTGGTGCCTCATGGGTGAGGTGGCTGTGGATGCTGAGCTCCATCTCCTTGTCCTGAAGCCACTTGGGAGAGGATGAGTGAGATAACTCTGTGTCTTTGTCTATATGATATCAAATCATGGAATAGTTTGGGTTGGAAGAACCTTGAAGCCCATCCAGTTCCACCCCCTGCCATGGGCAGGGACACCTTCCACTAGCCCAGGTTGCTCCAAGCTCTGTCCAACTTTGACCACCTCCACGAGTGGAGCAGCCATAGCTTCTCTGGGCAACCTGTGCCAGTGTCTCAGCCTCCTCCCAGCCAAGAATTCCTCCCAATATCCAATCTAAACCCACTCTCTGTCAGTCTGAACCCATTCCCCTTGTCCTGTCACTCCAGTTCCTGATGAACATTCCCTCTCCAGCTTCCTTGTAGCCCCTTCAGCTACTGGAAGGTGCTGTGAAGTTTTCACCCAAACTTCTTGTGTTCTGGGCTTTGATTCCCTGCAGGTGCTTTCCAGCCTTTAGCAGGGAGGAAGAACAGTGTCTTTATTCCCCACACTCATCCTCCTTCCCTTGTCTTTGCTGTGTGGGATACCTGGGCCTGTGTGTGCTGGTGGATCTGGAGGACAAGATTCTGTCTGTAAGGAATTTGAGGTGTAAAAACCACCCCCAAAGCCATCCCCTCCATTCCAGCTTGTTATTTACACTGAGATTTCCATGACATATGAACTGATTTTCGATGTGAAATGAACTTGCAGTTGGGGGATTCCTACAAAAAGGAGAGAATTGGCCTTTTTTGCTTGAAGCCATAAAGATTAATTGAGAGTTTTTATATGTGGACTATTCTCCCAGCTCTGCTCTCAGACCACCCAGATTCTCTGTGTGTTTCGATCTAATAACAGAAATATTTTAATAACCTTGAGAGGTTCTGTCTCTCCCTCCAGCTCCAGCCCTGCCCCAGATCAATGCAGCCACATCCTTAAATCCTGCTTTGTTCAGGGCTGTGCCTGTCTGAATATGGAAAACTGTACATTATTTGCAGCCTGATGCTGTTTAAAATAGAATTAATGAGGTTTCACATGAGGTTTGTCTTTAAAATGGGTGTGTAGGGTCTTAACTGGAACCTCCTGGTGATGGTTGGGGTTGGAAGGTGCTGCCTGGGGAAGGATGTTCCTGGTTTCTGCTGGAAAATGGAGCAATTCCTGCCAGGATCCAGTTCTGATGAGATGTGAGCTCTCCCCATCACCACACACTCCTTTTGGTGGTTATAACTCTTCTCTTGTGGCAGTTTGGGGGTTTGTGTGGTGCCTCAGAGCTGGAGGTCTGCAGGGCTTGGGGTGGTCCCTAATGATGCTTTTCCCTCTGGAAAAGGAATGATGTTGGGAATAACAGCAGTGATGGGAGTCCTGCAGCTCTGTAGCCTTTTTCTCCTGGGGCTCAGTCACCCTCTGCAGCCAGAGCATCATCTCACCTCGGGCTGGGAGTGCCCACTGGGAGTTCTTTTGCCTGTGGTGTTACTGCTGCTAGACCTGGGAGTATTTGGGTCTTGTGTTGATCCCTTTCCTTGGCCATGGACTTAATTCCAGCAAACACAGTGGGGAAGTGATGCTGAGAATGGGCAGTGATGCTTTCAGTGCCAGGGATAGGGGAGTTGGCTTCAGACTGACAGAGAGTAGGTAAGGATTGGGTATGGGGAAGGAATTCCTCCCTATGAGGGTGCTGAGGCACTGGCACATGTTGCCCAGAGTGAAGCTGTGACTGCTTCATTCCCTGGAAGTGTTCCAGGCCAGGTTGGGTGGGGCTTGGAGCAAAATGGACTGGTGGAAAGTGTCCCTGCCCATGGCAGGGAGTGGAATTTAGTTCATTAAGGTCCTTTCCAATCCCAACCATTCCAGGTTTTTATTATTTACAAGTGTCTGTGAAGGTTTTATCTAGTTAGACCATAACTGTGATCAGAAATTTGTGTGATAGCTCCTGCTCTTTGCTGTGTGCTGTGAGAACAAGCAGCAGGACAAGGGAATTCCTCGTGGATTCCATCTCCTGCCAAGGTAGTTTTTCAAGGAACAGCTTCAGGCTCAGTCAGTCTCCTTCTGGTTCTGCAGGTAGCAGCCCTGGAGAGCTGGAGCCTGGTGAGGCTTGTCTGACCCTGGCCAGACCCTGTGCTCACAGGTCAAGGTCACACTCTTACCCAGCAGCAGGAGAGGGTGATGAAGCTCCCTGAGCCTTTCCTGCTGCTCAGCAAGGTCAAAGCATGGCAAAAGGAAAGTGTGGAGCTCATGAAACGTGTCTTTGTGCTTCCCAGCTCGAGGGAGAAGTGAACTTTTCCCCTGTGCGTGAGTCTGACTCATAAATCAAACAGTTGCATAAAGAACCAAGCAGATAAGGAGAAAGATTTTCAAACTCCAGAGGGAGAAATAGGCCCAGGACAATGGGAACTGTCCCTGGGATCTGGAGGTGGATCCATGCCTGTCCTAACAGGGAATGACCTCAGGTTTCTACCTCCTATCACCCATCCTAGTCTAGAGAAAGAGTTGGAACTTGCTCTTACTCTGGAAGGAGGTGTCCAGACCTGTGTCCTCTTGGATGGACCAGGTGGGAGTTGGTCTCTTCTCCTAGGTAACAAGTGACTGGACAAGAGGAAATGGTCTCTAGTTTTGACCAGGGAAGGTTTAGATTGGATATTAGGGGAAATTTCTTCATGGAAATGTTTGTCTAGCCCTGGCACAGCTGCCCAGGGCAGTGGTGGAGTCACCATCCCTGGAGGAGTTTGACAGCCACGTGTATGTGGCACTTGGGGACATGGTTGGACTCCATGATATTAAGGGTCTTTTCCAACCTAAATGATTCTGTGTTTCTATGTTCCTGGGATGGTTTTCTCCTCAAAAGCAATGTCTGTGGAAGGTGAGGACTGAGGTACACAGAGCAGCTACCCCTGGTGATGTACTTTGTGTGGAGGGTGATGGTGATGGAACAGATGAGGGAGGTGATGGAACAGATGAGGGAGGTGATGGAACAGATGAGGGAGGTGATGGCCAGGGGAGCACCAGGGCAGAATCTGACCCAGCTCAGGCTGGGTGAGGCCTCTCATCCCTGAGACCCATGTGAGAGCACTGAGCTGAGGGTTGTTGGAGAGGGGAGGTGGTGGTAGCCCCATCCTGGGCTGGATTTGTGTTGGGAAAGCTGGAGAATTCTATGCTCTGCAGCTGAAGTTCCCATCCTGGCTGCTGCCCTTGAAGGGGAGAGCAGGTTTTACAGCTCTGAACTAAGCTCACACACCTTTGGGAGAAATGAAGGGTAAAATTTCCTAAACCTGTAAATGTTTACAGTGTGTGGATGAGGAGGGGGAGGTGGGGCTGGCAGGGGGCCAGGCAGCAGATGTGACACAGCTCCCAGCCCCAGGGACTGCATGGAAGAGGGTGGGAAGAGGGATGGAAGTGGCTTCTGAGGAGCAGCACTGGAAGGGACAAGTATTGGGAGAGCAGGTGTTGTTCCACTGGGATGTGAGTCTCCAGCAGAGACTCAACAGGAGCGTCTTCTGTTGGAGATGGAAGTAATTTTTCCATTTGAGGGTGGTAAGACACTGGCACAGGTTGCCCAGGGAGGCTGTGGCTGCCCCAACCCTGGCAGTGTTCAAAGCCAGGTTGGATAAAGCCTTGAGCAACCTGCTCTGGTGGGAGGTGTCCCTGTCCAGGGCACAGGGTTGGCACTAAGCTCCATTCCAAACCCTTAACATAATTTCAGATGGGTCAGGCTGCTGCTCAGGGTGGAAATATGGCCCAGAGGACACCAGGAAGGCTGTGGATGCTGCAGGGAGATTGTGGATGCCTCAGGGAGGTTGTGAATGCCCCAAGGGTTGGGACTAAATGATCTCTAAGGTCCATTCCAATCCCTTAACATACTATGATGCTCTGGATGGGTCAGGCTGCTGCTCAGGTTAGGAGAGTGACCCAGGGGACACCAGCTGTGGATA
>NW_008687428.1:25580-29500 GCF_000695815.1 Acanthisitta chloris | reverse complement strand
AGATTGGAGATGCCCGGGGTAGGCTGTGGATGCCCCAGAGGTTGAGACTAGATGATCTCTAAGGTCCATTCCATAACATCCTGATACTGTGGAGGGGTCAGACTGCTGCTCAGGGTGGGAGTGTGACCCAGGGGACCCCAGGGCTAGTGACAGGGACCTCACCCCCCCTTGTTCCCCCCCAGCTCCTCGCGTGAGAGCCTGCCCTGCTCAGCAGCTGTGTGTAACAGGTAGGGCAGGTCTGGGGAAAGGCTGAGGGCCCTGCAGAGCTCCTTCCCACCTGCGAGCCCTGATCAAACACCTCGACGGGCGCCCGGGAGGGAGCCGTGATGTAATCTTGGGAAGCCCAAACAATCAGCCCTTTCATGGCACCACGATAACAATCAAAACAGTATGTAAGGGCCTTGCCATGCAAGAATACACATGCACATTATACACTGGAGGGAATTGAAAGCCCGAGTGAAAAGGGGCTTGTTAAGAATATGTAGCCTGCTTTCATAATCAGTTTGTAAAAGAATAGGCCCTTGAAAACAAGGGTTTAGGCTTATAGAAGGCTTTCTGTGCCTTGACCTTGCAAATATGCAGAGATGCCAACTTTTTTTTTTTTTGCAAGTGAACTTGGAGGCTCCCAGCGTGGGGCCAGAGCAGTTGGCAGGCGAGCTGGGGGTAGGAGGTCCAGCCCTGGGACGTTCCCGGGGGACATGGAGTCTTTCCTTCCAGCTGCTCCTCCCTGGAGCTCCATCAGGATGGCACAGCTCTGCCTTTTCTTCCTTAAAACTGCAGCACTTGGGGTCTGCTATGGGAGAGGATCAAGCAAGGCCAGCGCAGAGCCATCCCTGCACCACTGACTCTCTACAGAGCTCACGTGGAGGTGACACATGTCCTGGTGGTGTTTGTGTTCCCAAAGTGAGAAGGTTATGGAGGGCATTGCTGTCATCACCCCCATTGTACAGGTGGGGAAGCTGAGGCACAGCTGGGACAGGTAACATGTCCAGTGCATGTTGGCTTCTTGAGCCTTGATGCTTCCAAGGTCACCTGAAGCCATTGTGCTCAAAGCAGGAGACAGCCAGGTGACATTCCCAGTCCAGGGCACTGGTGGCAGAGCCACTAATGGGATATGTACAGAGCCTGGTGTTGTGTGCCCTGGGATGTGCTTCCTTTGGACCAACTCAGGTTTGTAGGTTGGGGATGAGCCAGAGGTTATCCCCCTTGTCTGGCTGGACACCAGTCTCTTGGTGGTGAGACACTTGCACAGGTTGCCCAGGGAGGTTGTGGCTGTCCCAACCCTGGCAGTGTTCACAGCCAGGCTGGATAAAGCCTTGAGCAACCTGCTCTGGTGGGAGGTGTCCCTGCCCAGGGCAGGGGATTGGGGCTGGATGATCTCTAAGCTCCATTCCAACCCCTAATATTTTATGATTCTGTGATTCCCTTGAGATGTGCTTCCTTTGGACCAACCCACATTTGTAGATTGGGGATGAGCCACAGGTTATCCCCCTTGACTATCTGGACAGAGATGACCCATCCACAGAATCATTCAGGTTGGAAAAGACCTCCAAAGTCATTGAGTCCAACCTATGACCCATCACCACTTGTCAACTAGACCAGAGCACGGGGTGCCATGTCCAGTCATTCTTTGAAGACCTCCATGGATGATGGCTCCACCACCTAAACCCAGGCCGGATGGGATCTGCTTCCAGCACCTCTCTACCAGTTATCCCCCACCTCCCTCTCTTTAGAGAAAGCTTTCCACTCCAAGGACTGGCTGCGTTGGCTTATTTCCCCATTCCCATCCCCTCCATGTCCCCTATCTCCCCGTGGTCACTTCATCTCCCCTGAGCCAGACTGCTCTGGTGTGTCTTTGTGCATGTGCTTTACAGTGTATTCCCTTGCAGTGGGGGAAGCCTTCCAAGAATCCCCACCTATTTCCGGACTGAGGCGCCTTTGTTCCCCTTGCACAAAGCAGCTTTGATTGTGGTGCCTCTCCCCAGCCACGGTGCCGGCTGCTCCGCACGGGAGCTGCGGGGAAGGTGTGAGCTGTGCACGACTTGGTGGCCAACAGGGGCACGAATGGCCCTTAGAATCATAGAATCAACCAGGTTGGAAGAGACCTCAAAGATCATTGAGTCCAACCCTACCGTCGTTACTAGCCCATGGCACTAAGTGCCACATCCAGTCTCGTCTTGAAAACCTCCAGGGATGGTGAATTCACCACCTCCCTGGGCAGCACATTCCAATGCCTGACTACTCTTTCTGTAAAAAATCTCTTCCTAATGTTCAACCTAAACCTCCCCTGACAGAGCTTGAGTCTGTGCCCTCTTGTCCTGCTGCTGGTTGCCTGGGAGTAGAGACCAACCCCCACCTGACTCCAACCTCCTTTCAGGGAGTTGTAGAGGGTGATATGATCTCCTCTGAGCTTCCTCTTCTCCAGGCTAAACAATCCCAACTCCCTTAGCCTCTCCTCGTTCCACAGTGGGAACAGTGAAGGTGAGTCTAAGCACCTGAACATCTCCCGGGATGCAGACAGAGGAGGTCTCCGTGGTGTCCTTTGGGCACTGAACCAAGACAAAGCAAATAGGAAGGCTTAGGTGTTCCTCCTCTCCATGGTCATGGAGTTGGTCTCATCCTGATAAGGTTACTGGCCCTAGGACAGGCTCAAAAGGCTCCAAAGTCCATCAAATGTTCAAGCAAAGGCATGGTAGGAGGAAGTGTTGAGGGAGTGAGTGATCCGAGTGGAGATCCTAGTGGAGTCCTGGGAAAGGCTCAAAAGGCCCTGAAGTCCATGAAATGTTCAGGCAGAGCTGTCATGGAAGTGTTGAAGGAATGAGTGGTCCTAGTGGAGGTACTAGTGGTCCTAGTGGAGTCCTGGGAAAGGCTCAAAAGGCCCTGAAGTCCATGAAATGTTCAGGCAGAGCTGTCATGGAAGTGTTGAAGGAATGAGTGGTCCTAGTGGAGGTACTAGTGGTCCTAGTGGAGTCCTGGGAAAGGCTCCAAAAGCCCTGAAGTCCAAGAAATATGCAGGCAGAGTTGTGATGGAAGCATTGAAGAAATGAGTGGTCCTAGTGGAGGATGGTCTGGATGAGCAGAAGACCTTTGTGGGAGCATGTTGGGACTGGAGGCCAGGGGATGACGTGGAAACCTTCTCAACCTGGAAGGTCCTTTCTGCTCCAGGAATGTCCCAAGGCAGGAACAAGAAACTCCATGTGCAGGGACATCTGTGGCCCCCCACTGCCAGCATTACACAGTGGGAGCCAACACCTGCATTCCTTGGGAAAACAGGTAAAATCCTGACCTGGCATGGGGCACAGGTTGCTGTCTCCTGGCTGAGAGCTGGAGGACATGGGTGGCCTGGCCCCAGTGGTCCCTGTTGATGTTGAGCACATCATGACCTGTTTGTGTGTGCTGTGGCATGATGGTCACTGCAGCCCATTGCTTGCTGTGCCACCTGTGGCTCCATCCCTATCCCCATCTCTGGCACATGCTGAATGCTCTGGCCATCCAGCACTGCTCTGGAGGTGGTCCAAGCTATAGGGATGGGGCTGCTTCTGTTTTTGGGGAGCCCTGATGGGTTGTGCCTGGGAGAGGAGGAGGAGGAGAGCAGGGACAAACCCATCCATCTGTGCTTCTCCTGCATCTCTCCCCCCAGGGTACATCCCCCTTCCTCCTGCCCCTCTGGGGCTGCTGCAGGGCTGGGGGTCAGCGTGGGGCTCCCTCCTCCCAGCAGGACTGGGGACAAGGGGGGACTCTCCACCCTCCCCACACAGACCCCTCCATTCACACCTCCCTCTCCCACCCCATTAATTTGTTGTGGTCGGGGCCAGTAATAGCTGCTTTGTGCCGAGGCGAGGGAAGGAGGAAAAAAACCCGAGCACAGACAGCGGCTCCAGTGTTTTACACAAAGGAGGGGTTTCTCCCTTCGGCCTCTC
>NW_008687428.1:25249-25532 GCF_000695815.1 Acanthisitta chloris | reverse complement strand
GGGAAACCCACAGCCTCTCCCCCCTTCCCCTCCCCTCTTCTGTAAACCCTGGGAGAAGTTTAAACAACCCAGAGAGAGTTTTCTCACCAGTCTTATTTTACTAATAGGAAACAAGTGTTTGAGGCAGCGAAGGGAGTTGGAGCTGCTGCAGAGGGAGAGGTGACTGTGTGGAGAGGCTCTGGAGCTGGGGCAGGTCATAGCTTGGTTCCTCACTGCTGGAGCTGGGAGACCTCCAGGATGGTCCTACTCTGGGTGTCCTCCAGAGACAAGGCATGTCCAGTCC
>NW_008687428.1:10216-25220 GCF_000695815.1 Acanthisitta chloris | reverse complement strand
GAGAACACATGGGAAGAACAGGATTTTATCCTGGTTGAGGCTATGGCCAGATAGGATTTTGGGGATTGAACTATGCTGGTTGGCAATGTTTCTTCTCTGCCCTGGAGTTGGATTCCCAAATCCCACAGAGCTGTTGGGAGAAGGGATTGGGCCATGCCTTAATTCCATGCCTGGAAAATTCAGCTAGGTTAGGTCAAATTGGACTTGGTGATCTGTTCCCTGTCACTCCATGTGCTGGAGCTGAAGCTCCTGGAACACTGTGGAGCTATGTGAGGATGGAATTTGCTGTGTTCATGTTAAATACAAGCAGGAGCAGCCCCAGGCCAAGGGCACTTCCATTGAATCTTTCCTCATACCTGTTTCTCCCTGGCTCCCAGCAGTCTCCCCCAGCCTGTGCCTTCCAGCTAACATGTATTTGTCCTTTTTCTGTGTGGCAGGAACTTAGCCATTGGGATTGGGATCCAGAACTTCCCGGAGGGACTGGCTGTCAGCCTACCCTTGCGTGGTGCTGGATTTTCCACCTGGAAAGCCTTCTGGTAAGCTGAGCTCCTTCTCCTGGGAAACAAGAGCTTTCCATCAGCACCTCTTGCCCACAGATTTCTTCCCCTATCCACTGTGTTGCTCCATCATTGTGTCTCCCTTGGAATGGGCTTGCTCCAGACCTGCTGGGTCCTAGAGGGAAAGAATGGGAAGAACGTGATTTTATCCTGGTTGAGGCTGTGGCCAGGTGGGATTTTAGGGATTGAGCTGTGCTGCTTGGCGGTGTTTCCTCTTTGCCCTGGAGTTGGATCCCCAAATCCCACAGAGCTGTTGAGGGAAGGAATTGGGCCATGCCTTAATTCCATGCCTGGAAAATTCAGCTAGGTTAGGTCAAATTGGACTTGATGATCCCATGGGAAGCTCCTGTTGGGTGTCTGTGGAGCTTTGCATGGTAGACACATCCACCTGATGTGCCTCAGAGCTCTCCCACACAGCAGCCCCACACTGGGACCACCACATCATCCAGAGCTTATCCCAAATGGAAATAGCTCTTTGAACAGCTGGGGGTCACAAAGGCTGGAATTGCAGTGGGAGGGTTTGTTGGATCTGCTATGCCTGTTGGCATTAGGGAATGGGGGGATGCTGGGGCTGGGAGCTGCCATGGGATAGTGGGATGGCTGTGCCACCCGTGGCTGCAGGTCCCTGAGGGCTGTGAGTGTGGCTGTTTGGCAGGTATGGGCAGCTGAGTGGGATGGTGGAGCCCTTGGCCGGTGTCTTCGGAGCCTTTGCGGTAGTGCTGGCAGAACCTCTCCTGCCCTACGCCCTGGGCTTCGCTGCAGGAGCCATGGTCTACGTGGTGATGGATGACATTATCCCCGAGGCACAGACCAGGTGAGACCCCCACTGCAGGCAGGGAGAGGTGGGAGGAATCTCAAAGCACTCCAGAACATTCCTTCCCTTGTCCTGATGAGATGCACTCAGTGCTTCCCTCCTCCCAAACGTTCCACGGAGCTCACACCTCCTCTCTCTCCCTGCAGTGGCAATGGGAAGTTGGCATCTTGGACCTCCATCCTGGGATTTGTGGTGATGATGTCCCTGGATGTTGGGCTCGGATAGGGCAGCTCTCAGCCCCCCCAGGAGAAGATGTCAGAGCCTCAGAGCCACAGCGTTGGGAACGGGGCACGCGTTCCCTCCTGCACTTGTTTTGTATATAGACTTTTTGGATCTGGTTTGGTGTTGATTTCCTATCATTTTCTATCTCTTCCTCCCCTCCAATGTCATGTTGATGGTTTCCAAAGCACAAATACGGGTGGTGCCTCCCAGATCCTGATTTCCTTTGACCACCACATCTGGTTTTCCTCTTGGGAGAGTTATTGGATGGCACTGAGCTGGTTTCTCCCAGTCAGCTCACTTTGGATTTTGAACATCTTTGCTCTGTAGAAGGATAAAAATTCCCTGTCCCGTGTTGAAGCTTGTCTGTGGCTAAGCACCAAGGCACTGGGATGGAGCAAACTCCTAATGGAGTCTGGAATTCCACCCTTTTTTGGGAAGGCAGGTGGAAGGCTACGATGACATGCACAGCACTCCATGGGTGGCAGGTCTCCTGTGTCCTGCTGCTCCTTGGGAATGCTTCAGACAGTTTGGGTTGCTGGGTGCAAATAGTCCAGACAAATACAAATGAATTTTCATGGGATTTCTGCTTGACAGAAATGTAATTTTTTTCCTAGGTTTATCCAAAATGGGCCATTATGTCCAATATTTCAGGGGTTTCTATGGGGAAAAAAAAAAAACCAAACAGGAAAGATGAATTTCAGTGTTTCCCAGCACGTCCTCTTTGACAAGGCAACTTGCAATCCTCCATGCTGTGCTGATGCTCTGCAGTGGGATACAATTCCACATGGATCTGTGTTTGGTCTTCCCAAGGGATTGCTGGTTTATGGCTGTGACTTCCAGTGATCCATAACTCCCTGAAAAGCCAACACAGGTTTATCCTGGTGATGATCCTAGTCACACTTCACCTGGAGAAGAGCTTGGAGCCAAGTCAGCACTTGGGCTTGCCATGAGCCCTTTTCTTCCTGAGCAGTGTTGGGATGAGATAATCCATCAGGATGAGTTAAGTATCCTCCAGGAACAGCCAGAAACATGCACCATTGGTTCCTGCCTCTTCACCTCATGCTTTCCAAGCATCTCTCATGGTATGGCTCTTTCTGAGCAGGCAGGATTGATCCCTTCCAGGCTGAGGAGCAAGTCCTGCCCATCCCTGTGCTTGGTGCAGGCTCAAGTGAGGAGGGACATGCTGGAGCTGGAAGGATGCTGTAAATCCCAGCTCCCCCTCACTATGGATGCTTCAATCTTCAGTACAAAGGGCTTCATTAGACCCTCCAGTGGGAATAACTGGATCACCTGGCTGCCTCCTGCTGCTCAGCCCCTCTGGAATTGGGGCTGGGATGTCATGAATCATCCCTGGGTCCTGCTAGAGCGCAGCCCAAGGGAATAGGCTGGAATCAGCTCAGCCATGAATCATCCCTGGGTCCTGCTAGAGTGCAGCCCAAGGGAACAGGCTGGAATCAGCTCAGTCATGCATCTTCCTTGGGTTGGATTTCATTTGTACTTCATTTGTGTGTCACTGGCTGATACAAACTGCTGTTTGCCAATGGATTTGACCTTTTAACTGTGATTGGTTTCAATAAATGGGAGATTGAGAGTTTGCACTGATTTGCTTTCATGCTCTAAAGCCTTAGATTTGCTTCTCCTCCCTCTGCTCAGCTGCATTTCCTCTCTCCAGCTTACTTGCTCCTGGCTTGGCCAAGGTGCTGCCTCTTGGCCAGGAAGGAAACCTCTTTGGGGATGGAAACAGGGGGGAAAAAAACAAGGAAAGGCAGTTTTGCAGTGCCTCAGCCACACACCTGTGAATGTGTGTCCCTGGGAACCTCAGGGCTAAGGAGCTGAGTCAGGTCTGTCCAGGCACAGGGAGATTTGGGGTTGTGGCACCTCAGAGGGGTGTCAGGACCCTCTTTTTAAAAGCACTAGGTGGGAGCTGTCCTGCCATCCTGGAGCAGGAGGGGGAAGGGACCTGCTACAACTGGAAACCAGAGCTCCTATATCCACTGTCTCCTTCCCAGTGCCACCAATGGACAGGTTGGACCATGTCTCAGTGCTCTTCACCTCCTTTCTAGACCCACTAGAAGCACCTGGACCATCTCCCACTGCTCTTCACCTCCTTTGTAGACACACTCCCAGTGTCTGTAAACTTTTCACCCTCTGTTTTCATCCAAAAGCCTTAAAAGCCTGAAACTGCTGAGGATGGCCACGGGTCAGGATTGCTGCAGCCTCTTGGTGATGTTTCCTGCTTTGATTCGTGGTGTGTGCTGTAAGCTGCTACAGAAACCACATTATACATTTAAAGGCAGCCTTGTAATCAGATTGCTGGGAGATAATAGCACCTAAAGCATTTAATCCTGCTTGGCTGTAGCCAGCCCAGAGGAGGGTGATACACACTGGAGCTGGAGGGAAGGAGTGGGGAGGGTGATGCAAGGAAAATCCCTCGTTTCTGTTTGCACCCTGGGGGGGATGGAATTATCTCCCTGCTCCTCGGTGTGATTGAAAGGCTGGCAGGGAGCCAGGCCTGAAATCACCTGTGGAAACAATCAGTGTCAAGGAAAAGGTGGAGTTTGGGAGCAAAGGGAATATAAACAGCCAGCCAAGGCCTGCAGAATGGGGGTGAGTTAGGAGGAGCTGGGAATGGCCAAGGGACCAAGCTGGAGGGAAAAGGGGAAAGTTATCCCATGGTGTTGGAGGTGGATTTTGGGATCACAGAGAGTGCTTGGCCTCAAACATTTACTTGGGTGAGGCTGCAGGATGCTGCCAAGGGACTGGGATGGTCCTTCCCCATCCCATCCTATGTCTCTGCTTCTGGAAGATAGGGATAACCCCTGGCCCACAGCATCCATGCTCAGGGTGAGCAGAGAGGGAGGGTTTTCCCTATCTTTCCATCCTTTTGGTGGGAGGCAAACAGCCCTCCAAGGGGCACAGGGTGCCTGAAGTGCTTTGAAATGACTTTTGAGTCAAGTGGAATATCAAGTTTTAGCTGGTGATTTCTCCCCCTCTACTAATTTTTCAGTAAAATTCAAAACATTTCTATGTGTCCCCAGGGAGGGCAGTCCCCTGGTGCCAGCAGGTGGGTGAGTGGCTGCTGTGTGAGGCTCAGTGGCCTCTTGGCTTGTGGCTGCCAGTGAGAGGTGTAAAACAGATTTGCTCTTCATCCAGTGGGATGTGATGCCTGGCAAATGTGCTGAGGAGCTGCTGGAGAGGAGCACACTGCTGGGAAACTGGGGAAAAGTGGCTTCTTTGGTCCTCTCTGCTCAGTCTGTGCAGGGCAGGGGTTGCACTGGTGATCCTCGTGAATCCAGCTGAGGCTATTCCCTGATTTTATGATGTTGGATAGAATCACCTCTCCCTTCAGTGCTGTGATGTGGCTCACACTTCCCCAAGTACAGTGCCGTGAGTTAGGGTGCAGGAACAGCTCCCTATGGGTGCTGGGTGCTCTTCAGCTCCTGCCTGTAAATCCAGCTGAGGCTATTCCCTGTTTCCCTGATGCTGGATGGAATCACCTCTCCCTTCAGTGCTATGGCACAGCTCACACCTCCCTGTGCACAGTGTGATGAGTCAGGGTGCAGGAACAGCTCCCCATGGGTGCTGAGTGCTCTCCAGCCCGTGCTGGGTGCTGGGCAGGGTGCAGGCAGCTGTGGCTGGCAGGGCTGGGTGGGGACAGCAGCCCCAAGTGAGGGCTTTGCACGCAAGGGAACAATAATCCCATTATGAGAGCCCAGGGCAGCAGAGCCAGGAGGAGCAGGAGGAGCAGCACTGGGAGATGCGCCCGGGGGGATCCTGGCACCTGAGTCATGGCTCAGGGAGGGATGGGTTCACCTCCCTCCTCTCCTCTCCTCTCCCCTCCCCTCGGGAGAGAACCAATTCAAACCTGGAGACAAAAATGAGTTCTATGCTTTGTGCCTGGACTTTGTTGTCCTTGGCAGTGAGGCTGCAATTAAAGCTGAGGCAGCTCGTGCACAGCCACAGGCTCCAGGGTGAACCTCTGCCTGCTCCCAGCTCTCTTGGGTGCCCCAACCCCTCCTGCTGGCCCTGAATGTGCCACATTGCCTTGTCTGGGTGGCACCTCAGCACTAAACCTGGCTTTGAGGGACTGGAGGGAAGACAAATTCCACACCAGGTGTCCTTTTCCCAGGGCAGAGACTTTGGTGTGGTTGGATTTCTAGAGGAGGTTTTGTAGGATCACAGGATGGTTTGGGTTGGAAGGAGCTTAAAGCTTATCTTGATCCCCTCCCTGCCATGAGACACTTTCCACCAGCCCAGGTTGTTCCAAGCCACATCCAACCTGGCCTGGAACACTCTCAGGGATGGAGCAGCCACAGCTTCTGTGGGCAACTTGTGCCAGTGCCTCAGCACCCTCACAGGGAGGAATTCCTTCCAATATCCATCTAAATCTCCCCTTTTCCAGTGGGAAGCCATTCCCCCTTGTCCTGTCCCTCCAGGCCCTTGTCCCAAGTCTCTCCAGCTCTCTTGAACCCCCTTAGACACTGGAAGGTTCTCTCAGGTCTCTGTGGAGCTTCTCCTCTTGAGACTCAACACTCCCAACTTAATTTACCACCAGTCTATTTTCCAGGTATTTATTGGCACTTTAAGTGGCTGTATTTAGTCTTTTATGGTCAAGCAGCCCTTGAAAAGCTACATGCTGTTGTCCATGCTGGATTTCTTATGGATGAGCTTATGGATGAGCTCCTGGTTGCCTTTTTCCACAGGTGGGTGGTGGCTTGGAAAGATTCCTCTCTGCTGTCTCAGAGGGATGTTCTCCACATACTTCCTTAGGTGTTGTGTGATGTGAAATGCCATTGGTCCAGGAGTGTTTCTGCTGCAAATTCTTCTATCCAGAGGGTTGTTCCCAATGGGAAAAGAGGGATAAGTACCCCTGTGGGATCTTGGGATCTGCAGCTTGCCCAGCTCCCATCTCAGTGCCTCTTCTCTTGTTTTAAGGCTTTACAGTCAGGAGAGTTTGTGCAAGAACGGCGAGAAAATATTCTCAGTATGTTTTTGGTTGGGATTTCTGGGAAATGTTTTTGTGCCTTCTAATCCTTCGAGGGAATCTCAGAGCAGAAACTCAGCCTGAAGGGTTGTTTTAATAGAATCTTAAAAAATGTTGCTGATAACTAAAAGGCTTTTGTGGCCAGAGCTGGTTGTGTGGGGAATTGTTTCAATCTCTCTCTGCCTGTTGCCTTCTCATGTTCTTGCAGGAACAAGGAGAGCATTCCCAGCTGGACACACCATCCTCCTGAGCAGGGACAAACCTGCTGCTCCAGAGCTGCATGGAAACAGGAGGGGAGAGAAGGGCCTGGATCTGCTTTCCTTTCACTGCAGAATCATTTCCCTGCCATAAAATTGCCAGTGAGAGCCAAGGGAAGATTAGGTCATAGGGAAAGTTGGGGAACAATGGAGGGAGGTGCTGGGAAGGGCTGGGCTGGGGGACAGCCTTGGCCTGGGGGTCCCACACCCTCTGCCTGGGGCTCCCAGGGACCTCCATCCCCACTGGGACTCCCATCCCCACTGGGACTCCCATCCCCACTGGGACCCCCATCTAGTCTAGGACCCCAACTCCACTAGGATCCCATCTCTGCTGGGATCTCCACCTCCACTGGACCTCCCATCCCCACTGGAACTCTCATCTCCTCCAGGATTTCAACTCCACTGAGACCCCCAACTCCACTGGGATCCCCACCTCTTCCAGGCCCCTCATCCCTGCAATCCCCAATCCCCAGCACTGCTCCCCCAGCTCTGTGCAGGACAGACCAACAGTGTCAGCATTCCCAACCCTCTTTATTTCCCTTTCTTTCCCAAGGTTTAAGCTGCAGTGAGAGCATCCCAGTTTCTCCCAGCCTGGTGTTTCAGTCTGGGCTGGCATGAGGTTGGATTGCAAACTCAAATCAGCAGCTCACAACATGTTTTGGTTTTCCCCTTCCTTTCCAGGCCAGAATTTGTCCCAGCTCATCTTTGCTAGTGGATTGACAAACCCTCTGGAGGATCTGCAAGTCTTGTGCCCTGAATCCAGCACTGCTGGAGTGTCCCCTGGGAATTAGGGGGGAGATGCCTTAAATCTTGTCTCCAGTGGCCTCCTGTTCTGGGTGGGGAGAAAACCTCTTTGGAGCCCAGGGAAACTAATCCAGCAAGGACCCCTCGGGGCTTCCCAAATCATTAAGCAAATGAAGGTGTTTAGGAGAAAGAGGCCCAGGTGAGTGGGTGTGAAACCCCCAAGGCCTCCGTAATTGCTCTGTAGAGGCAGCACTGGTGGGTGAAAAGGAGACAAAGAGATTTTGGGGGATTTTTCCTCCCCTGGCACAGCCAGGAGTAGCTCCAGCCCTGTTTGGCTGCATGGAGACTGTGTTGGCAGCAGGGACGAGGCTGGGATGGCTGATGTGATGCTCTGTGCTCCTAGCCCTCTGGGCTAGGACGAGGGAGAGCTCCCCAGTCCTCCCCAGTGGCTCCAATTCTTTAAATGGACCTTGGCTCACAATCTGTGGCCTCTGCCCCAGTTCTGACTCTTGCTTCTCCCTGAGGATCCAATGAGATAAAAAAAAATATTTAATGCCTCCTTATTAAATCTTTTTTCTGCAAAGGTGAGCAGAGTGAGCAGAGTCACCTCCACACCGAAGTACCTGGATGGGTATCCAAACCTCGCATGGCTCCAGAAGGAAATACAGGAGGATCTGCTGTGCCTTTCCTTTAGTCAAGGAAAGGTGTAAAATGCCTGACCTCAGCTGCCTCTTCATTTCCAGGGTTAGCCACTGCTCAGACAAGATGACAACTGCTAAGATGAAGCATCAGTGTTTGCTGGGATGCTGTGGAACTGCAAGAGGGAGCAGGAACCTCTGCAGGCATGGGAACCCCCAGCTTCAGCTTCCCTGAGCTTGGTGCTGGCTGTGCAGAGCTGACTGGACATTCAACCCTTCAGGTCCTTTGAATTTAATTGATTAGCACTTTTCAACTCAAGAGAGCTGATGATACCAACAGGAAACATCCCTTGAGCTGCAATGCTGTGAGGCAGGAGGGGATGCTGCCCCTTCCAGAGCCAAATGCTGAGTGTTTGACCACAATTATCTCATTTTATTTTATTGTTTTAATATTTAATCCAGACCAGGCTCAGCTCCAGGCCCAGGCACACAGTGTGGCTTAGTTCAAACACAGTCAGGCTGGGCTGAGACCCCTTTGAAAGGGATGATGTGGACCCTGAGGGGTTTCTGCAGCATCCTGGACTGCTCTTAGCACAGCAAATCACCCCTAAACGTGTGGGAAATGCTGCTGAGGTCCGAGGAGAGGCTGAGATTCCTTCTCCTGTGGGGGTGGCTTGTCCCTGCTCTTTCTCCTTTCCCTCCCCCTCTCCTTGAAGCTCTCTGAAACAAGTGCTGGTTTATTGCTGCTCATTTCCCAGCTGCACAAAGGCTTCCTTGTGCCTCTGAGCTCCAGATGTTCCACAGAAACACCAGTCAGCAGGTACCTGTTCCACTACAGCACCAGCTGAGCTGCATGGGGAGAGCTTCTGCCTTCCTCTTCACAGGCACATCCCAGCCCTGGGCAGAGCAGGTGAGACCTAGTGCATCAGAGGTGACTCATGGGCCCTGTTGGTGCTCCTTGTTTGAGCTGCAGGGGATGGAGCAGGATGGGAGATGCTGCCCCAGCAAGAGCTGCTCCTGGCAGGAGATCTGGAAGGGATCACACCAAGGTAAATAGAATCATGGAATGGTTTGGGTTGGAAGGACCATAAAGCTCATCTTGTTCCATCCCTTGCCATGGGCAGGGACCCCTTCCACCAGCCCAGGTTGCTCCAAGCCCCATCCAACCTGGCCTGAAACACTCCCAGGGATGGAGCAGCCAAAGCTTCTCTGAGCAACCTGTGCCAGTTCCTCCACTGGAAGAATTCTTCCCAATATCTCATCTATCCCTGCCCTCTGGCAGTGGGAAGCCATTCCCTCTTGTCCTATCAGCCAACTCCTTGTTCTGGCACAGCTCTGGGTGTCCATCTACTCCTGTGCCCTGTCCCTGCCCTACCCAAGGCTCAGGAGCAGAGCTCCATCCCATCCTGCAGGACCCGTGTGAGAAGGAGCATCACTTAGGGCTGGGAATGGGATCCCAAGGAGCAAAGCTCCATCCCATCCTGCTAGGACCCTTCCCGCAGGGCAGGGAGCACAGGACCAGCTCTCCTGGCAGTGGAGCAGCTCCGGGAGGGGCTTGACCCCCTGGCAAAGCCTCCCCAGGCACAGCAGCATCTCATTCTCATGCAAACTGTGCCGGGGGAGGGCAGGAATCCCAGCAGAGGGACCCGAGCCGGACAGTAATCCTCCCCCAGCCCCCGAGGCAGAAAGCCCCGCGAACACAAGTGCCTCTCTGTCCCTCTTTCTCCTCCTTCCCTTTAATAACCATTCCCTTTTGTCCCCATACGTTTCCCCTCTCATTGTCCCCTCCCCAGCCCATCACACCAAACCCTTTGCCTCGGAGGTGCTGCCAGTGCCACCTGTTTTTGCCACTTTCTTTTCCAGGACACCTAATGTATTTATTTCCTTTGCTGTGGTGGGTTTGTTGTTGGTTTTTTGGTGGTTTTTTTTTTTTTTGCCTCTGGTTTAGGGTCTATTAAGTTTATTCCTTGTTCCCCTGCACTGGGAGCTGTGGTTAATGAGTAACCACAGTGTGCTGGGAGGCAGCTGCCCCAGACAAACTGCCTGAGACGTTTTTGGAGCTGCATAAGGGAACGTTTGTTCTGCAGCTTCTCAATAGATCCTTGTGCAGGAGGCAAGGAGTGTGGGGAGAGAAAGAAAGAGACACTAAATCACTGCCCTCCTTGAAAATCTCCCTCTCTCTGTGTGTGTGTGTGTGTGTGTGTGTTTGTGCCTCTTTAGAATAGATGTTAGCTGAGTCACCTTGTCAAGCTGAAAGAATGGATTGATCTCCCCAAGGGAGCACACAATGTACTTTGTAACAGCATTTGGGGCTTTAAAGCTCTTTTGGAGTAACTTAAGGCTAAACCACACAGCCCATATAGGCCTGGATTGGGTTAGTGTTGAGAAAAGAGGATTTGCTGTGTCCCTGTCCCAGCTTAGAGCACATTTGGCTCTTGTGCTTGATAATTTTACCTGGTCCCTTCCTTTGCTTTGGTTTTAAGGAGATTTGGGGGGTTTAGCTGCTATTTGCCATTGGCTTAAAGGCTGTTTTATCCTCCCTGTACAGGGCTGATGGGCTAGGTAGGGGAGGGAGCAGACTAGGAGAGCAGGTCCTGTGTCCCATGTCCTGCATGACCTTGGTGATGGCATTTAATTCTCTCTTCCCTGCTCTGCTCATGTCACTGAGCAAACAGGTGACGAATGTGCCTTGTCTCATACTCCCAGTGCCTTTTTTTCATACTTGCAATGCCTTTTCTCATACTTGCAGTGCCTTTTCTCATACTTGCAGTGACTTCTTCCTCCCTGGTGTCCCAGGCAGCTCATGGAGTGTGGATGAGACGTTGTGAGCAGGCAGAAAGTTGTGGGAGCACCTACCAAACTGCTCCTGTGGTTGTCTTGAAATGCCTCTCCCTCTCTCTGTGTCTCTGTAGTTATTTGGGTCCTGTCAGTCTTTGGGTTTCTCATGGCCAGGTGTATATCTCATGGGGCTGTGGGGTGTGTGCAGGGTTTGCTTGTGTGCTGGGGAGCATCTCACTGCCCAGCTGATGTCCCCACGTGGCTCACTGTCCCTGCTCCTGGTGGCCACAGCTGGACTGGGATGTTGTTGCTTTGCAGCTCAGTGATGTGCTCTCACCCTTGCTTTGGTGTCCTGGGCAGCTCCTGTGACCTGTGGAGAGCAAGATGGGCATCTCCTGTCCATCACATGGGACATCTCTCATGGAATCACACAATTATTGAAGTTGGAAAAGACCTCCAAGATGATCAAGTCCAACCTTTGACTAAATCCTACCTTACCCACTAAACCATATCACTAAGTGCCACATCCACTCTTTTATTGAGCCCCTCCAGGGGTGGTGACTCCACCACAGCCCTGGGTAGCCTCTTCCAATGCTTGGCCACTCTTACAGTGAAGAGATTTTCCCTAATATCCAACTAGAACCTCCCCAGGCACAACTTGAGGCTGTTTCCTCTTGTCCTGTCACTAGCTGCCCAGGAGAAGAGGCTGATCCTACCTCCCCACAACCTCCTTTGATGGTTGTAGAGATCCTGCATGAGGCCCAGTGATGGCAGTGAGATCCTTCCTGTGTTCCTGCTCTACACCTGCTTGGGACAAATCCCTCCATGCTCGATGACCTGTATGGCCCAGGTGGCTTTGCACCTCACAACCCTCAGCCCAGGAGCCAAGCAGCATGTGGAAGGGATAGGAGTGTTCCCAAGGGATTTCCATCCCTGCAGCCTCTCAGCTTTGCTCCAGCTCCCTCTGAGAAGGTTTCCCACTGCTCTTACAGCTGGAGCAGCCTGTTCTTCCCAGGGAGCTGCCTGTGGTCCAGGCTGGGATCCAGCCCTGGGGTAGAGACTAGCACCATGTAACCACACTTTTCCTCCTCTTTTAAAAAACCCCTCAGGATTGGGGTTTGGTTGTTGATTGTTTTTGTTAAATCTGGGGATTGGCTCAAGTTTTGGGTAAAGATTGAGGCTGGTTGTACTTTACCTGACACACACAGCTCCTGTTCCCTGCAGCCACAGCTCTTTATTGGCTCCTGCAGGCACTTGGCACTCTCAGTGCATGAAATCAAAAGCTTTTTGTTCCCGTATTTCAATATATTTATATATATTTAGCTGGTTTGGGGAGGGTATTTGAAGGTCAGAGGACTTCCAGAGGTTACTGTGCTGCCCTGGGAACAGCCATCCTGTGGGAACTCATTCCCAGCTCTCCCTTCTCTGCTCTCTTTATTTCCCCAGTGCTGATGACTATCACTAACTGCTTTTTTTTTGGGTTGGTTTTGGTACAAACCAACAACAAAATCCATGGTGAACTTCATGGCTGTGCCATTCCTGAGCAGGGGTGGTAAAAGCAACAGGACCTCAGGCTGTGAACCAAAGTGTTCTCCCACCAAGGGGTTTGTGCTAACTCAGTTTTCCTGCTCACCCTCCCAGTGCTTTCCCTGCTTGCCTGGAGGAGTCAGGAACACACTTCTTCCTCCCTAACAAATTCTGCCCATCACCAACTCAATATCCCAAGGATATCCTTCTGGAGAAGAACCAGTGCCCATCCATCCTCCTGGTGCACTCTCAGTGCCCTTTGGCAGCACAGCTGTGACACAGAGCCCCAAAGTCAGTCCTGGTGTGAGGAACAGCAATTCCTTCCCCAGCAAAATCCTCTTCCCTTCAAATTTGCTGTTTCCCTGAGGATTTCCTCTCCTTAAAAGCTTCCACAAAGCTCAGAGCCAGTGGCCACAGGGAATCCTGCCCTGAGCTGGACTGTGTTTAAACAGTGATGTCTAAAGGTTGGACTTGATGTTTAAAGGTTGGACTTGACAATCCTAGAGGTCTTTTCCAGCCTAAATGATACAGTGATTCTGTGCTGAGGACCAAACCTTCCTGTCCTCCTCCCCACAGAGCACTGTGTGTCCCTGTCCTTGTGGGATAAAGATGTTTTCAGCTACTCCAAGCAGATCTGTTGGGAACTCACTGCTTTCCATGCCTTGGGAACAGCTGGTTGGCATTCATCCATCCATCCACAGGCTCTGGTGAAATGATCCCTATTCCCTGCTCCACATGCCCTTTACCTTGCTGCATCCCTGTGTCTGTCTGTCTGCATACCAGTCCTGGGTTTATGGTCTGAGACACATTCCAGGGGAGGTCCTGGCTGAGACCTTAAAATTCATGTCATTCCAATGCCTGCCATGGACAGGGACACCTTCCACTAGCCCAGGTTGTTCCAAGCCCCATCCAGCCTGGCCTGGAACACTTCTAGGATGGGGCAAAATAAGCTCCATCATTTTCCTGATGGATGAGAATAGGGAGGAAAAGAGACAGCAGACTGTGCTTGAATAAAACCAGTAGAGCTCTTGGAGGCTGAAACCAGGGCTTCCCTGCCTCTTCCCAGCAGGGAAGGATTATCAGACAGATGGTGCTGCACCTCTTGGGCTCTGAAGCTGCAGAGACTTGCAGCATTGGGCTGGCACTGGCAGCCCCCATGGGATGGTGAACCCTTTGGAAGCAGCACCTGGAGTCCTGCTCCTCCACAGAAGCATCACCCCACCAGCCAAGGGACAGGGATGGGACAAGGTAGCTTGAGGGGACACACAGGGGCTGCAGCAGAGCCTCCCATCAATGCCTTTTCCCAGCTCTGCTTTTTGCTGGGAGTTGCTTTCTGGCTCTTGCCAAACAGGTTCTGATTTGCAGAAGGTGGGTATGAAAAAGCAGCTCAATCCCCTCCTCCACAGAGCTAAAATATTGCTTTTTTTTTTCCTTTTTAATATACCATAAAGGATGACCTTTTCCCTCCTTGCTCAGGCAGCCAACACAAGCACAACAATGTGATCTGTGCCGCGTTTCACTTGTGGTTTCTTCAAGAAATTCATCTGGTCCCGAAGCAATTAGGGGAAGGGAAGCAATTGCACTCCAGCTTCAGGCCCTGAAATCCTGCCAGGAGGATTTTTTCCCTTCCCCTCTGCTCTCCCTCCTGCTCCCCCAGCCCTCCTTGCTCACTTGTCCTAGAAAACTGCTGTGGTTTCATTCATCAGCTCTTGGGAGGGTAAATCCTGACCTGGTGCAGGTGGGAACATGCTGGATCTGTGTCCTTGTCCCTGTAGTCTCCCTTGCCCACCCAGAGCTCAGCCCAGCATCCAACTGGATAAGGTTTGTGCAGGATTATCCTCCTTGACCAGCACCTTCTGCACTTCTTCCCTGCTACAATTCAGTCCTCCCTGTGCCAAAGGGGCTGTGCCCGGAGTGGGCACTGGGCACGGTGGTTGCCACCATCCTTGTGCCTGGTATTCCCTTTAGAACACTTCCCAAAGCACATGGAGCAGAGGGAGACTGTGGGACAAGGCTCTGTGCTGCCGTGTGACTTTGCCTGGCCCGAGCCTGCTTGGGTGAATGAGCCGTAAATTAGCCCCTAAGTCAACAGCACAGTTAATTGCTCATTCATTCCGCGGATGGGTTAATAATTAAGTTAAATTAATAATTGGGACAATAATTAAACTAAACAATAAGCAATCCACGGGACAATTGAAGTACTCAGACTTCGGGCTGAGCTTTTTTGGGGGCGGTTACTCATTTACCGGCACTTTCGGATCGGGTGACTTGTGCCAGGGATGCGACTCCCGCAATCCCGGGAAAAACTGGGCTTTGCCAAGGGAAACTGTCGCCTCTTCCACCCCTTGGGGACGGCGGAGAGAACCCGAGGAAGAGCAAAACCCCCCGATCCTACCCCCAGTACCACCGCTATCCTCCCCCAGCGCCCGCGCCCTCCCCTCCCTGCGGGACAGACGGACGGAGGGAGGGACAGAACGACGGAG